>NW_009227542.1:46683-77522 GCF_000690835.1 Fulmarus glacialis | reverse complement strand
AGATGTAAAAAAGGAGGGGGGGGGGGGGGGAGGGGGGTTGGCACTAAACTGCATACAGAAGAAATAATTCAGACTAAATCAAATAATGTAAGCCAGAAGGAGAAAAAGATAACTGTAAAGAAAAATATCTCTGTAAAGACATTTAGAACAACAAAAAATACTTGAAATAAATTCTAAAAGCTTGCCGACACAAAAGAAAATAGTCAGGAAAGAGAAGGAAAAGTACAGACCAAAAAGTAAGTAGTTTTACTTCATTTGAAATATACTAGAAAGAAAAAAAGAAAGCATTAGACTCTCTTTTAAGTAAGACCAGGCAGATATTTATAGAATATTAAAAAATATATTATTTAGAAAAGACAATTAAAGAGTCTTCAAGAAATACACTCAATAAAAAATTATTATTAAGTTATATTAAAAGAGCAAATTTCACTTCTACTAGTTCCTCTATTGGCAACAATATAGTCATAAAAGTTGAAGGAAGAGTGGGTTCAATTAAAATAAATTTCGTATTTGATTTTGCTTCACTGACTTTAGTAAATCTGCTGGATTGTTATGCTAATTGAAAATGTCCGTTGTTCAGAAAGCAATAATCTAGACTGAATATGAGTACCAAGAAAAGTAGCCCGACTAGCCCAACGGGATAGTCCCATAAAAAGATGACTGAAGCGGTAGTTTAAGAAGATTTTAGTCATGATTTCAAAGTGCTGAAGTTTATAAAGGAAATACAACATGGTAATTGCCAAGAAGAGATATTAAAGGTAAAGGATGTGACTACAGTTAATAACCCAGCGTCGTGATGCTAATTCTGGAATCCAGGTAAGCAAAAGCCCCCAGTGCAAGATCTTGGAGTGGATTCCTATCTCACCAGCTGCCCATAACGGTAGGGGACTTTCTCTAAGCCAAATGAGACCCAAGTTCACCAGTTATGCCTTCTTTCCCTGGAGACTGTTGCTTTACCAATGTAAAAATCCTGCTGACCTTCCTCATCCTAGAAATCCACTAATGCAATCAACAGAGGGGCAGTCAGTTTTATATTTCTTGTGTGAGGCTGAAGCAGCACATTCAGATGAATGATTATTTATAAAGTGTATCTGCTTATTCAGTTTTATCTTGGCCACAAACAGGGCAGGCTTAAAAGACGACAATTAAAGCATGCTAAAGCTATCAACGCAGCGACCAACACAGCAAAGTAAAAAGGTAACGCAGTTACCGAATTTTTGTATATAAGAAGTAAGTCATGGACAGTATATCAGATCATTACAATGACGTCTACTTTCAATACAACATAGTTATGCTCAACAGACGCAGCATGATACGCAACAAATATACAATGATGAGTGAGGATGTGGCACAATTTTAAACTCATGTTTCAGACAGATTCCGGTTTATCATTGTCTGATATGTGTAGCTCTCTGAGTTATTAAATACACACCCGAGACAAAAGGAACTGGATGAGAATTTCTAATAACTACAGCTTTGAAGATCAGATGCTTCTATCAACTTAGAAGTTGTTTTTCACACACTACAGGCAAAAAAATGTATATAATACAAGTTACTATCAGACTGCACTTTAGGATTCCCTAAGATCATAGGACAACAAAACTAGAATTCAACCAGGAAAAAAACATAGCACAAAAAGTAACTCTTTAGATTTTCACCACTGCAAAACCAGCTTGGTATCAGCTTTACCTTTTCTTTTTTTAAAAAAAAAATTTTTTAAAATACCAACCTCAAAAGAAAATTACAACTAAGGATGTGATTGAAAAAATCAGCAGATGGATACTAAAAAAATAAAACCCTGAAGAAAGGAACATTTAGACAAGTATAACAAAAATGTTTTAAAATAAACTGTGCTCTTTAGAAAAAGAGGCAAGTGTTGTTACGCTTTGAAATTTAAAAACATAACATTACTTGTACGATGTCCAGCACAAGATATTCCATCTGCCTACTGCCCCCTGCTTATTCCTCTGCCTTCAGTTCCAGTTGTGGCTTCGTTCTAACATACTGAAAGAAAAATACTGATTTTTTTTTTTTTTTTTTTTTTTTAAATCAAATCTCTTGATCTTCTCCTCATGTTGGAGTTCTCATTTAGAGTATTCTGTATGTTTTGATTGGAAAGATTGTTCAAATCATTACATTAACAAATACCAATTACCTCAAAAAGTTTCAGAGGAGAAGTTGTTAAGAATAAGGATTACAGGAACGTCTAGAATGTCAGCATATCGAGTAACAGCAGGAACAAGAAACTCCCCTTCAGTGTTAGAAAAATTACTACAAAAACTTAGGAAGCAAAACTGTTGACAACCTGAAATTTATCCACATTAGACAGACGATTTAAATGTTAAGATACAAAACTAAACAAATTTAAGAAAGGAGGTACACTAAATGATTGACCACATTGTTTTACAGCAACTCGGCATTTAGCAAATAGAAACTAAAGTTTGAAATCAGTACCCACATCAAAAGAAAATGTATCAAGGGTACAGAATTTATACTTTAAGACAAATGGTAATACGAAGGAGAAGATAACAACGCTGACAAACATCCAGTCTGAAATTTGAAAAAAAGGTAAAAAAGAGGTGAAATTTTCAATGATATTCATATTAACAAGTAACCAGCTTAATCGGCTCAGTTTTCTGAGTAAAGAGCCAAAAAGTGAACAGAAAACAGTCTGTTCATTTACTTATGATACAAACTTTTGTGAAGGTATTTGGAGATATTAAAAGACAGTGATTTATTTGGTATTCTGCATAACTGTAGTAATAGTCAGAAATGCAGAGACATTATCTGGAAAAAGCTTTACTTCTGCACCGTAGAAACAAAGCTTACATTTTGCACATAGAAATCCAGGATAAAAGCAGAATTTTAGAAAAGAGTGTGCCATTTCTAGTATTTAAGCCTGAAAAAATCAAAGATTTTCCAAATACCTGTAACTACCTTAATACCATCAAAAGTTGTTGATCATTGGAACATATGAAGAATGTTTTGACGGAAAAATGTTCTTTAATATGTTAATAATTTCCCTACTGTCAGTATATTAAAGACCATATCACTATACAAATATAATTAGCCACTTTAGTGCTAACAGCTATTTTTATGCAGATACATGCAAACACCAACTGTCCTTTGAAAATGCGAACCTCTCACCTAAGAATACTCCGATTTGGTTTTTGAATGTAAGGCAGTAACAGAAAGAGAAAGAAAGCAACAGGCCCAATTCACTCACAAAACAAAAATATAAATAAATATCAAGAAATAAAAGTATTTTAGCCTAGATGACTGCCAGTAGGAAATGACTCCTTTAGCTTCTATTCTGACAGTAATCAATTTCCCAGTATCCCATTTCCTGTGTTTTGACTCCAAGAGTAACAAAGTTCGTAAGGAGTGCTTGGGTCAGTACATAAGGAGGTTTATTAACTCACTGAGACTACTCATGTCTTTCATATTAGATGGCTGTCTAAGTTTTTTGCTGAATCACAGCCATCAATAATACTACTTTTCTTCTGATAAATAGGAAATTACTCCCAGAAAAGCATTTTTCTTTTAATGTCTAAAAATTTCATTTTGCTTCTGAAATTTTTTTGTATTTTAAGTTACACAAAAACATAGTTAAACAGATATAATTTATAATAGGTTGTAATTTATAATCATAATACAAATATTTATACTCAGATATAAAAATATCAAATAACAGTGTTAATATATTTTATTTTTATAATTATATACATTAAATTAAAGTATGTTATCGCATACGGCTAGTAACTAGTGGAATTAGTGCTAATGGTAGATTTTGGTTCATAAACATATCACAAAACAACCAACCAACAAAAAAAAAGAAAACCCCACACCACACTACCACAAAAAACCCCAACACAAAAAACCCACAGAGACAAGGGTACAGATCTTGCTCTAATAAATAGTAAGAAGAAATACCTAAAATATTTTGTACTGGGAGAGAACACTTAAAAATGCTGCTGTGTGCACAACTGGAATACTTACCATGTCGATTTTGTGTCTGAATCCTAAGGTTTTTTCTGTATATTTACCTTATCTTTGATTTTGTCAGCTCTGGTGTCCAAACGCTGAACTTTGCTTTGCTCCTGGTTGTATTTGCGGCCTCCTGCTCCTGAGGTTATAGCTTTTAATTGTCCTGCAGAAGTTGCAATGCTAGTAGATAGTACAGATGTGCTGATACCAGATACTGCAGTGGTACTGTTCCCATTCAGTGATCCATTTATACCTTAAGATGATAGATTTACAGAGCGACACTTAAAAAACCTGAAGTAGCAGATACTTTCTTTGAGATGTTCCAGTCACACTAACCTAGCTTCCATAAACACGTAACAAGATACTAGACTACTCACAGGTTACTCCCAACATAAACTAAAAATTTGCCATCCAAGAATCACATCGATTTGCTCATGGAGTTATTTTACTTAAAACATGCAGAGCACCCATGATTTAAAGGGCAAACACATTTAATGCTGTAAGGAGGGGGATCTGAAATTGTGCATTTTTAAGCCCAAACTATCCTTGAGTTTAGTCAGGGCAGAAATACAAGATTTTGAAGAAAGAAGACACAAAAATATACATTCCAGTAAATATCTCACAGAATAATTTTTTACAGTTTTGAAGTATCAATCAGCTCCAAAGAAAACCACATGAAGCCCAAGATATTTTATGAGTTTTGCAATGTGTAAAATGAGGGGGGGGAGGGAAGCTATGGGAATGCTATTTGAAATGACATCCACATTCCAGCGTGCTTACTTATCTGTCAAGACGACTGTTGTTTTCTATGAAAATACCCCTAACCACACAAACTCGCTACTCTGCAATATCAGGACATATTATCGGATTGATTCTGAAACACACATCAGGTCCTAAAACCTACCAAAACTACATAAAAGCTCTGTTTGTACATCACAGAATATCCTGACTTGGAAGGGATCCACAAGGATCATCAAGTCCAACTCCTGACTCCACACAGGACAACTTAAAAGTTAAACCATAGATCTAAGAGCATTGTCCAAACGCCTCTTGAACACAGACAGGCTTGGGCCCACGAGCGCTTTCTGGCAAGCTTGCTCACCCTCTCAGCGAACAACATCTTCCTAATACCCAATTAGGCATGATAATACCCAATTAGGGTGAACTTCCCCTAATGCAGCTCTAAGCCATCCCCTCGCGTCCTGTCACCGGACACCGTTTTGAAGTATCAATCAGCTCCAAAGAAAACCACATGAAGCCCAAGATATTTTATGAGTTTTGCAATGTGTAAAATGAGGGGGGGGAGGGAAGCTATGGGAATGCTATTTGAAATGACATCCACATTCCAGCGTGCTTACTTATCTGTCAAGACGACTGTTGTTTTCTATGAAAATACCCCTAACCACACAAACTCGCTACTCTGCAATATCAGGACATATTATCGGATTGATTCTGAAACACACATCAGGTCCTAAAACCTACCAAAACTACATAAAAGCTCTGTTTGTACATCACAGAATATCCTGACTTGGAAGGGATCCACAAGGATCATCAAGTCCAACTCCTGACTCCACACAGGACAACTTAAAAGTTAAACCATAGATCTAAGAGCATTGTCCAAACGCCTCTTGAACACAGACAGGCTTGGGCCCACGAGCGCTTTCTGGCAAGCTTGCTCACCCTCTCAGCGAACAACATCTTCCTAATACCCAATTAGGCATGATAATACCCAATTAGGGTGAACTTCCCCTAATGCAGCTCTAAGCCATCCCCTCGCGTCCTGTCACCGGACACCAGAGAGAAGAGACCAGCACCTCCCTCTCCGCTCCCCCTCACGAGGAAGCCATAGAAGCAATGAGGTCCCCCCTCAGCCTCCTCTCCTCTAAGCTAACAAACCCAGTATCAAACATCAAACAAATGTATCTTACATCTTCAAAAGACGTGCAATACCACTACATAAAATACTGATTTGAAATGCAAGAACATGTTCTAATGTCATTGGGCTATTTTCATTGAGATCCTGTAGCCGTAGCCATCCCTCCCTTCACGCCCCCCCAACAAATAACTACCTGATGCGTGCTTCTTATCTGCGAGGAACGGTATTCGCCATAGAAGTACAAGGCTTCCTAAATCAAACAACAAACTTTAAAAGAAAACTTTTCCCTACTACTCAGTCCCAGATAAACTATCGAAGGAGAAAGAGGGGAAAAAATAACAGTAGAAAGAGTATTTCGTTATTGAGAGCCCAGACTTGTATGTCTCATGCTTAGCTAACAGAATCAATTTTTATAGAACTATTTAGGAATGGGAAGAACAATGAGAGGTAAAGCTCAAATTCCACATCTTTCTGCACCTGCAGAGGTTCGATACGATTATTCCCTCTACAACTTTAGCCATTACCTTTTTCTGTACTGCTCCGACTATTTTTTCCTGTAGCTCTTGAGTGGAATGAAGCAGAATCATGATTCTGTGCAGGAGGTGCAAATAGTGGTGGAATTCCCAAGAGCGGTGGGAAAAAAGCTGCCCCGGGACGAGAGTGCGTGTCCGCTGTTCGCCACCATTCTGCACCGCAAAGGAAATAAAAACAAACTTCAGTTGTTCTAATAATATATTTAAATATTTCTGTAAGCATAAGCATGTTGCTGTGCATAATCTGGAGCAGATTTACTAAATCTGGAAGTAAGAAGAAAACACAATACTTAGGAACTTCTTAAATGACATGAATTTCCTGCAGCAATTCTGGTCTTAAGTCATTAAAGCCATTCTGGTAAAGATTTCAATGCAGTTTTATTTAAACACATTCTGAAAATAAATACTTAATAGAAAGCTACGTGACAGCGATCACCCCAAAATGAAACTACTAGTCTTATAAACAGGGTCAATATTCATGGGTCACTCTTGAACATTCATTATTACCTCAGCAGTCTTCCTACATCAGAACTACGAAAAAGCACAGCAGCTTTAAGTCACCTCTGCAATCTCTATCCTGGAATACTCCAAGGCCTCCACCACAAAAACACATCCGAAGCAGTTTCCTGTGAAATTACCTATTTAATATAGGAATCTCTAGCCACTCTATAGTAACTCTACACCCACTCCAAAAGGTTTCTCCCCTGGAGTTTGACACTGGATTGGAAAAAAGCAGTCTATTTTCTTCTGTAACATCCCCATTAAAATGGTTGTTTCAAAACCAGAAACAGGGCTACTCTGTGCTGCTTGTTACACAAATTCAAGTGGTTGAGCAAGGAATAAAGATTTCTTATTTTAAAAACAATCTAATACTCTCTGGTTTTTGCTGGTGTTTTAAACTTTCACGTTAAATGATTATTGATTTTTGTTTTCCAGGAAAATGAACTTCAAATGAGTTGATATGGTCCCTACAACTTTCAATTTTTAAAGTTCTTTACTACAGCAGCAACTACTTAGAATATTTACGCAACTCTTATGTAATCCTTTTCTGCAGATTCTTGAAACTCTGCAAGATCAAACTGACGACATTTTTCTTAATAAGACACTGCTAAGCCTAAACAGCCACGTAAGGGGCAAATATCGAGTGCACTGCTCTTGTCATAGGTTACTGTGCTTAAACAGGAGCCCAGAAACAGTGTGCAGATTTGCATAGCGGAGTTCCTTACAAGTGTCAGGGTCTTCTTTTATAATAGCTGCTGCAGTAGCTACAACAACATTTTGTAACACATTTGTTAGTCAACACTGAAAAAACCACAAAGCATAATTAAAGAAGAACCTTTCAAAGCCCTCTGAAGGGAAAGAAACTTGAAAGAAGACACTATATTAAAAATTACATATGTGAGAGAGAAAATGTGTGTGTTTGGCGGGGGGGAGGGGGAAGAAAAAGCAGTAGTATTTTGTCAGGAAAGAAAAATCTCTTCCAAACTTTTCTTAAAACTAACTCTCCCCACCCACCACCAAAACAGAAATGATATCACACTACAAGAAGCACAAGAATCAGACACATGACACATAAACACCATTGTGACAAGGGCTAGAAACATAGGTTTGGTCTACATAAACCCTAAATCTAACAAGCAAATGCACGCAAAATAATTCAAGTCGTGGAAGAGATGGTTATCTCTTGGCCAGGTCCTATAGTGGCCATACGACTTTGTGAAGCTGTTTGAAGTGTAGCAATGGTAAGTGCTTTGGTACAGCTGACTCACACAAAAAAGCTGTTAAAACACAGTGCTTTTTTTATGCTTAAAATACCAGATTTGTGAGTACGCTTTCCAGTCTGATAGTGAAAACTTTATCATGTAACAATAAACACCAGAAACACACTGGAAGGCACAATCCTGACAAGTAACAGGGTGGACTAGGTGGTAAGCAAGTCTTTTCTGACTTCTATGATTGGCTGCTTTTCCTCTTCTTGAAAATTACTTCTTTAGGGCTTAAGTGCAATTATGATTTTTTTTGAACCCTGAAACATAGATTAAGTTGTGGCATACATTCAGGACAGAAACAGTTTTGCGTAATATCCCTGTGAACAGCTGAGAAAGAGCAAAACCTGTTGTTTGGCCAACTGGCATGCTTCATTTCTTAAAATAAAAATATCGAGTTTTGTACATTACGAGGATGAGAACTGTGCCGTAAGTATAGAAATTCTGCTATTTTACACACATACATTACCAGTGTGATTAAAAGAATTAAACCATATAGTTGGGCAGGATTTAGTCTAATGCATTTTAAGACAGTTATTTCATATTGCTATAAAACACATTAAGAAGGTAAGGAAAGTAAGATATAGCTACGTAAGTATAAGGATGTTACATAAAGTAATTAAAACTCTTAATGAATATGTAAATGAAGTTTGAACAATGCTAATAAACAAATTTTAACCTGCCACTGCCAACAGACACTGAAATTGTAAGAACATACATCACGGTCATTTAAAAATGTTATAAATGAAAGATTCTAACTGCTAAAAGACACAAAATATGGCTAGAACACCAGCGATGAAAACAGAACACTGGACACTAGAGCAACAACTCCAAAGCTTTCATCTTGGTATGATAAGCAGGCTGTAATTGATCTGCAAAAACTTCACACTATTTTATTATCTTAAATTTGGAATTTGAGCATAGTGATACATAGTAGTTTTGTATGTATTCTGAGCAGTCCCACAAAGTTACAGAATCGTTGCCTTGGAAGTACTAACCAAGAAATGTAGAAACAATGGTCACTGGACAATACAGATAAAATAGGACACATGCAGACAAATTGCTACCAAATTAAGGACAAAGGTGCCATTCAAGGGCTTAAGCAAGATTTTAACAATTAAATACAGCTAGACTGCCTAAGATAACTTCTGCGCTATTTATGTTATAAAGATCTATGGAAAATACTGCCCTTCAATGAGACAGCAAAACCAAAAAATTTAAGATCATTAATTTTTTTCCCCTACACTTATTTACCCAGATACATGAATATAAATCCCCCATCTTTACAGATATGAATGTCTCAATTTTTAGTTGAAACTTTTAAGAACATCACAGAAGGTCAGAAAATTGTCTAAGGTCAGATGCAGAGTTCATTCCTACTTCAGCAAAAATAAAATTTTCTCAATGAAGAAAGTTTCTCTTGCAAAATGGAACAAAGTCAATGGAAGCTATGAAGAACTTAAAGTAAAGCTTAAAATGAGTACCTGTTAACTCTGCTGCACTAACATGCATTAGATGGCTATTACAACTGAATGAATCTTTTCATATAATAAAAAAAAAAACTTCACTGAATGAGAACATTACAAATTAATCAGTATTCACTGCTTTTTGAAGTATTTTACCCTCCTTACTTCATCTCTACATGCATTTCTTTCAGATGCTTTTGCTTTGTGTAGGTATGTATATAGTATCTCATTATCCTCCTAGTGACAAAAGTTCTGCTTTTGCTCCTCTGTCATTAATAACTAAAGCAAAATTATGCCATTTATATCAAACAAAATTTTAAAAATACTAAAAGATCTCTTTGCAATATTTGCTGTAGGTTTTTACCAGTACCTAATCCTACACTCCTAAAACTCTACTGGTGGTGGAATCCCACAATCCTAAATTCTACCGGGGAGGGATGGACGCGCAGCCAAGAAAAGGGGAAGTGTCTTCAAGATACTCACTTCCTGGCAGGAATATCTTTTCTTCAAACTACAGAAAAAGTTAATTAAGCAGCATCTTGACTACTGCATACTTTGGAGAACGCATTACAGTATGTAATTTACTTCAGAAAGCTTTGTTCTCAGATGTAAGATTTACAGAGTATGCAAGACTGGAAAACACTAGCTGAGTAACTGACATCTTACAGTGGAAGTCAGGTGCATCATTTTGAATTCATCTCCCTTGTGCGATATGTTGATATTTTAAAGGATGGGAGACTACTGACTTTACAAGATGCCACCAAAAAAACCCCTTTACTTACAAATAAAATCAAGTAATAAACAAGATCATGCTGGCCAATCCTATTACAGACAAATGATATGTCTGTAATAGTACTTTCAAGAATTGTGGTTATGCAATCAACACACCCATGTAATGAAGAAAGACGTTACCTTGTGATAGAAAGAATAAAAAAGATCAAGCACAACTTTGTTTCTTAGAAGACTACTGTGCAAACACTGTTCCTGAGAAACTCAGCCAATATATTTCTTTCTTCTCATCAAAATCGTCCTGGACTTAGTCAAGCCTGTAGTCTGAAGTCTTTTGCCTAAGTCTTTTACAAAGTCTGCCTAGTGGGTGAGGACAGTTAACCCTCTTCTTCAGTTTAATATTCCTTGCCACAACGTTTAACTGGAAAAGGTGCTAGCTGGGGATGTGCCACCAATGCTGTGGGCGTACCAAGTTCCCAAGCCACCAAACTCTGAATACCCTGAACTGGCTGCGTGCGGGCCAAAGACTGGGTGGCTGACCACTGGGAAGGCACCCGGTTCAGCGGATAGGTTACACGGCTGATCCCCAGCTGTTCTGAACGTATGTCCTGAGGGGAAAAAACAACACTTGCGCTATCCAAACAGATGCTGTGAAATCCAACCTCAAGCTGAAAAAAATTTTATTAAAAAGTTTTTATATTTTAAAAGTTATCATTAAGTTTTACATATAGTATCTTCTTCCAGTATTGGCACTGTATTTCTACCACACAGAAAATATCTGAAAACATGAGCAACTCTAACAAAAGGTTTGTAAGTAAAAATGAAAAAAGGTATTATATTTGTCATGGCAATTTCTGTTAGCAGTGGAAAAGAGTCTGTTCCCTTAACATACTGGGTTCAGAAGCAGAGGAATATCCTTTTACAAGCAAAACTGTTTGATGTCTCTACCCTTAATACACATGAAAGATCCCATTTCAGAGATCAACAGGGGCCTACAAAACACACCATGCATAAACTAATAGTGAAATACACAAAATAACAAAGATATCTTGCACACATTTTGTAAATTTTAAAATAGAACTCAAAAAACCCAATAACTTCAGTCATTTCTGAGCCCTAAAATGAAATGTATGTAAGCTAGTTTTAGAAAACAATTTAAAGAAAATTCTTTTGATCATGATCAAATTATCCATTCATAGGCACTTCTACACTCAGTCCTTACTGGTATCAAAAGTACAAAATAGAATTTTAGAATTTCTAGGGAAGCCATTAGCTTTGCCTTGTAGAAGTTGTGAAACTGCTATTATATTGCTTAAACATTGTATTTCATCTTTTTAGCTATGATCCTAGATGAATTACATTGAATTAAACATGGCTTAATTTCTGAAGATGATAAAAAAAAAAGTCCCTTTTAAATGGCAGATATACATTACTCCTAAATCTTTTCCCACAGCAGTTAGTTCTAATCTCACACCATTTATACTTTCAAAGCTCACAACTTCATTAAAAACTCCTAGAATACTAACTTCCAATCCCATAATCAAACAACAGGAAGTGTTAAATGCTTTGTCTGACTTTTGTCAACAGTCACGGCAAGTGACTTCACCAGTCAAGCTGTTTGCAGCCTCCATTTTGGTAAAATTTTTCTCCTTTTCTTGACTGCCTTAAAGCTTTGCCTTAAAGCCAATTTTTCCCGCCCCCCTCAAAAAACTGCTTTACAATAGGATATCCTTCACATAGCTGGACTTCAACAACAGCATCCAAAAAGTAAAGGCACTATTAAGAAAGACATTTTTTAAACAACTCTCATCATTCCTCTTTTTTTTTTCCTTTTTAAATTAACAGGGTTACCTAATCCAAAAAAACAACAGTCTACAGAAAAGGTCTTCAATCTGTGGCTTTAGCGAAGAGAAAACAGAAAAATAACTCTGGTGTCTACAAACTTAGCAGTCTGTGGTATGCATTCCCCTTGGAAAAGATTTAGGAGTAGACAAATCTAAAATAATGTAAACCCCTGGAATGACACACTGGTTTTTTTCAACAGTCTACATTAAGACCTCTCAGTACCGGTTTGAGTTTTAGTGTTTTGGTTCTCTTCTTTCTTAGTGATTTATTTGAAGTGAAACAGGTTGCCCTGAGACAATGTGCAGTCCCAGTCCTCAGAGGTTTCCAAAACCAGACTGAGTAAGGGCCTGGGCGACATGGTCCGACCCTGTAAATGGATTTTGCTCTTCAGATGAGAGGCCTCCTGAAGTCCCCTCCAACCTGAGTTTTCCTATGATCCTGCATACTTACAAGCACTTCTCAGTGTAAACTCAAGACAATATCCCAATGGTATTTTTATTTTGCAGCCATATTTCAGAAATACACATTACTCAATTGCAATCCAACTATTTTGATTACTCTTTTTCAAGAATCCAGGTTTTTACCTCATTTTCATACCATTTCATCATCATCTTATATGCTGTAATCTGTGATAACTTCTTAAGACTCAGGAACCAGTTTTCTTTACTTTTAAAATCTATACAACAAGGCAAACGTTTTCTTTGCATATACAGGTGATGAAAGCAGTAACAATCAATACTACCACAAGCACCTCCACACATATATAAGAACAAATTATTTACAACTAGTTCTATTTAGCAGCTTACACCTCATATGAAAATTTTACATGCAGTTATGACAGACAAATATACCTAAAAATATAGCAAATAAAAACATTTTTTTTCCTTTAACTAGATATTTTTGCTTCTAATTTAAATTTTTAATTTACGGAAGTCTGGCCAGTGTTCTGTACCACTCTAGTACCTTATAATTTACATAGATTTTTTTTTTTTGTTAAATTTGTTACTATTAACAGGTATAAGCATAAAGGCCATTTTAAGCTTCTTTCTTGTAATTTGTTAGTGTCCAGAACAACATTCTGACCTGACTTTTGACACTAGTACAGCTATACCACAATGATGCATTTCCCATTACGACTGCATACAGTGGACGTATTGCAAACTCTCATAACTGCCACGTACCTAACTGTCACCACTTCTAGCCAAATCAAGCCATCACTGTAATTTGACTCAAGGATAGAACCAGCGAATGCAAGGACAAGGTCACACTCTATTATCTTTGAAAGGTCATGCAGATTAGGGGAGGTCTCCAACAACGGGAGAAAGGCCAATCTTGCACCCATCTTCAAAAAAGACCAAAAGGACAATCAAAGGAACTGCAAAATGGTCAGACTTATGCTAGTCCCCTGGAAAATAATGCAGTGAGCCCTCTATACGAACCACGTAGGAACACATTTCTGGGGACATGCAGAATGCCTTCTGTGATAACATTACTGGGTTTATGGACAAGAAGAGAACAGGTCATGTCATTAACCAATAATTAAGCATGGCTTTTGATACTGTCTCCCGCAAATACTCCTTAATCCAAATTAGGACATTATGGTCTGGATGGGGTAACAACTAGATGGGTAAGAAAACAGTGGGATGCTCAGAGGGTAACGGTTAATGGGCCCTACTCTACCTGGATACCTGTGACAAGTGGAGTACTGCAGGCTTTTATCCTGGGATCTGTCCTGTTTAACATCTTTATCAATGACCTGGAGTAGGAAATGGGAGTGCTTTCTCATAAAGTTTGTGGAAGGCATGCAACGTGGGGGGACAAGTCAATCCACCTGAGGAAAGGGATGGTATCCAGGGGGACCTAGACAGGCTGGAGGAATGGATTGGCAGGAACCTTATGAAACTCAACAAGAACAAAAGCAAAGTCCTGCACATGGAAAGGAATAACCCCTTGAAACAATACAGGCTGGAGACTGATTGGCTGGGGAGCAGCTCTGCAGAAAAGTCTCTAAGGGTTTTGGCAGACACCAAGCCATACATCAGCCAGCAGTGTGCCCGGCAGCAAAGGTCAGCAGCAGGCTGGGCTATTTGAGCAGGAGCATAGCCAGTAGAGCTTGGCAAGTAAATATCCCTCTTAACTCAGTACTCTTCAGACTGCATTTAGAATACTGTGTACTGTTTTGGGTCCCAAAAACAAGACAGACACTGACCTCAAAGCTGACCTTGCTTTGATTATGAAGCTGGACTAGATGACCTCCTGAAGTCCTTTCCAAGCTTAATTTTTCAATGATCTACATCCTCAGATATGCAGAAACCCAAGGTAGTTCTGAATAAACAAGTAGCAATTGCCAGAAGCACTCTAGCTATGGAGGCTGAAGCTCCAGAAGGCCAGTTTACTGTACTTCTCAGCAGGATTAATTAACCTCTGGGATCACCAGCACAGTCATACCACTTGTTACAGCCTAACCGGCTTGACCTTCTCTTTGATGCGTTTTACTGAACTACAAAGGCTTACCCTACACATGTTGGAGGGAATCTCATTCATGTATGTAAAAAGTCTCTCATTGCAAGGAGTGTCCCACCTGAACAATTTGCCCCTTTGCCCTAGCACAGAAATAGCATCATTTGAGTTTTTAGTAAACACGTTTCTTGAAGAGGGGCAGACGATAACCCCCCTCTACTCTCTAGGCACTCTTTGTCGGTGGTGGGCAGTGGAGAGAATGATGTTGCTGCTAGATGACAGATGACAGTAGAGGTGTGAGTATGGATTTGCATTTAATTTCACTGATGTTAACTATTGCAGATGATGTGTATACTCAGTGTTTCTTTCTGCTTTCAGCCTGAGTTTAAAAACATTGTATTTCAGTTCTATGTTTGCTGAACTTAGTTCAAATGTCTTTAACTTCAGTTAGTAAATTATCACATAAAAAAGAAACCCAACCCAAATCTCATTTATGTACCTTCTTCCACAACTGATGTCCATACACAACTAGTAATACTAAATGTTAGTTACCATCTGCTACACAGTTCAATTAGGAAACATCACAATACTCTTTTTGTGTTTTTTTTTTTCTTAAAAAAAACACCACTTGCTTCTCTCTCACAGACCACAGTGGTAATTCTTAATGGTGCTGATGAGCAGCAATGCAATGCAATGTTTCATAATACTTTCAAGATAGGTCAAGTTAAAACATCCTTTGAGCTTGTTAAGTTTATCAACTTTTTTCATCACACAAAAAAAGAGTAGGTGACTTTATATTATATTACTCATTATTATGGCCTTTTAGAAAAATACATAATAATGGCTACCTAAGCCATTATCTAATGCGTCCAGAAAAGAGAAGCCATCAATTTTTAAATATGCATTTAGAAACATGGAAGAAATAAAACATAAAGGAAAAATGGAAGCAAAGTCTTGTAACAATAAACTGAACTGTAATGACATTTTTCCTCTTTCTTATTTGATAGACAGTCTGTCTAGCAATTAATTCTAGTATGTCCTTAGTTTTCCTATTTTAGTGTTTGCTCTTCAAGTTACTAACTTACTGTAGACATGCTCTGCACAGCAAAATTTCGTATTAAACTGCACTCCTTAACATTCTTTACTTACTTCAAATAGGTTAAATATTTTTGAACACAGCTTTTGAAATTCTACTAACCACTACACAGATAAATGATTGAAAGCATTACTCCAAAGGGCAACACACATTTCAACAACGCTGGTCTCTTAGGAACAAGGAATGATAACTGTGAATGCCTTTGTTAATATTAATGAACTTCACGGTACAATATAAGGTTTTCAAAAGAGCTAAAAAGGAATAAATACTTAAATAATGCCTTAAAATACAAAGCATCAATGCACCAACAAGCAGAAATACAAAAATAACATGGAATTTCTAGCAACGCTAAGGGCATTCCAACTTACACATCAAATCTAGAGAACTGCTTAAGGTGACAGAAATTACTGTGTATTTTCCTCCTTTCTGTGTTGTTCTTTAATCATTACAGTACTAGCAAAGTTTGCCTTCTACATGCCTCCCAACACCAGTAAGTCTTCCATACTCCTTGTATGCATGATTCCAAACTATCTGTATGCGTGATTTTCATTGTACTGGTAAATGTCCCTCAGTGTAAAAAGCTGGAAAGCACAAAATTTCCAGATGGAAATGGTTTATATATACATAAGTAACAATCATCCAGTGTTATTGTTGGTTTAAAAACCAAAAACCCTCATCTGCATAGAGAAACATCAAAAATATATGTTAATTTAAATGAAGAGCAAAGCACTGGCTATCTCATTAAAGCACTTTAAAAAAACACCGAAAAATTAGCATTTTAATAAACTCTGAATATGCTCTCACAGAAGCAAGTACACAGGTAACAAACATGAATGCAATTGCAAGGACTCCATCTTTAACTTGCCTTCATAAATCATAGGTTAAAAGAAGCTAGTCTTGGACTATTTTTCTAAAAAAAAAGGAAATTTTCAAAAGGGATTGACAAAACTGCACTCTCCTGAGAAAGCTGATGCATAATTTAAGCACAAACACTGCAGATTATTAACTCTGAGGAGCAAGAATACAAGGAACATACACAGAGCACTGACCTACTAAGCCATATTTTAAAAAGTATCAATCACATGGCAATTCTCAGTGAGGCTTGCTTTAATATAAGAACTACTAGGTGCTTGATGTGGTTTTAAATGAAATTATTTAGCTGGTCAAATACAATGGTTTCCTTTAATCTCTAACACATCCAAAAAGCAATGCACTGAAATTGTTTTTCTTTCAATGTTTCCACTAAGTTCTTTCCTTAGAAATAAAGGTAAAATTCCATGTCCAATCAGTACTGAAAATTATTCACTCATCTGTGTAGTCCTTATAACAAACAGTAGATGAGACAGAATTTTAAAACACGGAAGTACTTGAGTTATGCCTATCGAAGTACTTCCCATCCCCCCCTTTTCCCCTCCATATTTTTGCTTTTATGTTCTTCAATAACCTTGAAAAAGATTGTTGGTTTTTTTTTTTTTTAAAACATCTGGCATGTTATTCTCATAGTCTTGTCCCTGTAAAACAGAGTTTAGCGATGTGCCTGGATCCCACTGCATTGTGCAGTCTGAACACTGAGAAAGAAATCAGCTTCTGGCCTATAAGGTCACCTAACGGTAGTAACACGAAGCAGGAAGTCTAAACGAGGCTGGTATCGTGTTTAAAGAATTATTGATAATAATTAAATTAGAGACTGCTTCTTAATGACACGTATATAAGACATTAAAATTAAGATGTACTGACCATCTTAACATTGATTTCCAAAAATTGGGAACTTGCGATTAGATTGTGTAACACTATGGGTACTCTGTTAGTATCAGAACTGGCAATTGCACTCCACTATTGTTCACATCCTTGTACTTACTATAACCATCTGCATCGCTTTAACTACTACCATCACATTCTCCCTCGACATTTGAAATTGTTCTATATATCACAAACTGTAAATCACCACTTTGTTTTTACACATCCATTTCAATTTTGCTATTGTCATTTAGCATTCAGAATCCTTAAAATCTCCAGAAGTCAATAAATACCTACAAGCTTCAGATGAAAATTTTGACAAAACCAAGGACTATAAAAAACACTTACCACAAAAGAAATTTGTTTATACAGTTTTACATTTTAGGCACTATAGCTGATCTTTCTCAACATTTATTTCAGGAGCCACAATGTCATTTTTATACAAAGACTGAGACACAAAAAAAAAACCCTGGTGTTTTTAAAAAAAAAAAAAAAAAAAAAAAATTGTTATTATAAATCAGAAAATCAAGTGGAAAATTACAGACTTTTCCAATTAAAACAGTCTTGTGACTTTGTGCATTTATGTCCACAATTTCAAAATTCTTCTGGGTCCCATTGAAGGAGAAATAGTGGACTCCAAAAAGACTGAAGATTTTTGCTTTGATAGAAGCAGCTTCTGGCTTCGAAAAGAGGTGGGGTTTTGGGGTTGGTTTTTTTTTATTTTCATTTTAAAAAAAGTTAATGAACTTCCTTTTTTTGAAAATTAAAAATAAAGAACCCTTCAGGACGGATAATATCAAAACAATAAGACTTGATTGTTGAGCTTTGAACAATTTCACACGCTGGTATTACTGTCCCTCATAAAGACAGAACACTGAATTATTGTATCATTTACTCATGTGAGAAAAGGCTGTTGATTTATATTCTTCCAAAATTGCTAACATTCTCATGAGGATGAATTTAAACCTCTTTCCAGCATCAATTTTCTTTTCCAATGCACCTTTTTATTTTCAGCAATGGGTGAATAAGAAGTAAGCAAGTATCTGTTTACTTGATTGGAATGCTTAAATTATTCAGGAACTACTGCTGTATTAACCACTTGAACTAACAGTATGTAATATATTCCATAATGGTTTCACACAGGTGCTTTGTCTATTTGACCTGGGAATATGCCAAAATAATTTATTTGTAGTGTAATCTCCCTGGCAAAGCATAAAGACTCCCAGTCCTAACTCAACATGCCTCGTGGGGACCTGACAGGGTATGCAATCAAGTTATTGCGGAGACTACTTAATAGACTATTGATTGCTGCAAAGAAAATAAATAGATAAATTGGAATAAAAAGAACCTCTCTAATCTAATGCATAGATTAAGATGCCTTTACCTTCTCTTAGTAAGAGTAATTGTTCATTCTTAAACAATTATTTTATCAGATGCTAGAGAAATGAATTTTTAAATGTGAAGATAATTTAATTATCAGATTGAGACTGACAGACATTATCATCTTTTTTTTTTTTTTTTAAATATCACAGAATATTACAGAAGTGAGTAACATCTCAGTTTAGGAACAAGGCTAGGATATTAGTCTATCTTGACTACAGAATATCTTGTAAATTCAAGAAAGTTTTGACTCAATGAAATTGATGTTCCAGCCATAGGTCATTAATGGGAGAACGGTCTTTGGCTGGTTGACAGCATGAACATTTCTGTGAAGTTTCTCTAGGACAGTGCATATCTTTTCAGAGCGGATGCAAGAGTAACCATAGTGTACTGCATCAGGTAGAGAAATGGATATACTCATAAATAAAACTGATGGAACAGTACTGATAGTAAACTACATTCCAGCTTGTTTTTAGGAATAAAAAGTGTCCTTGAAAAAATATGTATGTTCTTAAAGATCAGATGCAGGCAAAGGATCTGACCATTAAAAAAAATTAAAAGGAAACAACCCATGAATACTGGGAATTAGTATCAGTCTTTATAACTATTAGCTATCAAACAGAAATGAAACTTTTTTTTTTTTTTAAAAGTAAAAGTTGAGAATAAAATTTTAAAAACTATTTAAGAAAAGGACTACCTGCATTTTCTAATGAAGAAAGAAACTGACAGTTTAGTATCTTTATTACATTATTAATCTGCTTTAGTCTTACTGTATTTTGATAGCCCAAACATATATCCTATATATACACACAATGTTACAGGAGACACAAAATTACATGCTTAATATCTACAAAGCAAAAGCAGCAAGGAGAGGTAAATGAGTCGCATAAATCCCCAGTTTGGGACTGTACACTTACAGCCATATGTAAATGAACTCCTACTACATTCTGGGAACCAACACAGAGTACCATTTTAAATGGCATGGGCTAATGAACATAGACACAAAAGTCTTTTGGAGTTGAATTTGTAGTGGGGTACTGAAAAATAAAACACATTGTTATTTGTTCTGCATCAGTTTTAGTTAAGAACTTTTCTGGCTGATTTTAGAGTAATTAAAATAAATAGTTGAGACATAATTCCAGGTACGCAGACATTCTGGTTTCTATTTTTCTTCCCAATGAAGCTGCAAATGAACAAACGCAAGCTGTAGTAGGGCACTCAGAATCTACCGGTTCTACAGTATCAGGGCAGAAGAGTTTTTAGTTCGGAGAATACACGCTTGCTCACTCTACTGTAAGAACCAAGTTTGTTCAGAAAGTAGTGGATTACCATGAATTTAAGCTGAAAAACTTCCTGGTTACTGTATATCTTGTAAGAATCAGTAGTACTCAGGCTAGCGAAAAGAATGTATATGATCTGTTCTCCAAAGTAAAGAAAGAAACAGCAGGGCAGAGTTATTTACCATTTCTTGTTCTGTTGATGAAATATGCATCATTCAGTTGAAATTTGAGCTTCATTCAAAAATAAGATTCTCACATGAAGAAATCTTCCATATAAGTTTCTGATTCAAACCAAGATGTTTCACTCTAGTCAAGACTATCTAAGACTACGACATTTTGAAATTCACCTTTTCAATCTCAAGTTCCATTAGAAGAAATTATTCCTCCAGATGCAAAAATACAGGAGGGGTTGGGATTGAATGCTGAGAACATGATGCATGTTAAAGAAGTTGATTATTAGATCTTAATCTGAAAGTGGCACAGCGTTTGCTAGATCAATCCTTAATTTGATCCTCACTTCCAAGGCAGCTTTGCAAACTGAAAATTTCTTTCACATTTCAAATAGGCAATTTTAAATTAATTTCATTCCTTCAATAAGCAAGTACTATGTAAAATATATTCACATTATATGAATGTCACTTAGCAAAAAAAAAAAAAAAAATCCAAACATTTTTCTTCGGTGCATCTGTGCAACCTTATTTTATATTTGATTTGTAATAATAATTACAAGTGTTGACAAACACTAAAATCACATTGCAACATATAATTGAGTAATTTTTACCGCATGTATTGATTGTGGAACTCAGTGACGCAGCTCCAGTGGAAAGGCCACCTTTCGATACTGCTGAAGCTACAGACAGCGTAGAAGATGCTGGCGTCGAAGCAGCTGCAGTAGAGGAGACTGACGATGACGTTAACCGCTCTCCAGACTCCATATCTATAAGAGAGAAGATAAATGTGTGTCTTCTATGGCAGGAAATTAAATCTTGAGGGGACTACAGGAGCGTCTGTGCTGACCGTGTCTCCGGATCTGCACTCGATTCTTGAGTGGTTCCTACAAGACCTTCACATGAGAGGCACATCGCGTGAACAGCACGCAGTCATCAGGGCAATCCAGCACAACTGCAGCAGTAAGGGAACTGGGTAGTGCTGTTGAGAGCTATGTCACGATTCAGCCTAAAGGCCGACAGCCTCACCTGGGACCACCACCCACACCCTCTGCTCACGAGCTCCATTTCGGCTCAGGCTGGTACCTCCAACCCTCCCCTGAGTCAGGTCGTAGCTCTGCAGCCTGGTCTGTGCCCACGCCTCCCGGCTAGACCCCATGTCTCATGTTGTAGCTTCCCTCCAGGCCTCCTGTCTTCTGCTGCTCCTGATCAGACTACCGGGTGGACCCTGGGCCTGACAGATTCCGTTATTTTGCCTGGACCCTGTGACCCGCACAGTGTTCAGATCCTGTGGGATGGTGCCGGGGCCGGGAAAAGCACTGCCTGAGCCATCCTTGACTGCCAGCTTGTCCCTCCTTTTAGAGGGGCCCTGCTCTTGGTGCTCCCTGACAGACCCCAGCTTTACAGAACCTGTAATGCATGACAAAAAGTCTCTTAATTTAGACCCAGCAATTACGGCGAGATAGTATAAATATAAGAACTCCTGTAAGGTGCTAGCTTTTTTTTTTCCTTGTGAGCTTTTCATACAAAATAAGGCATTTTTATTTGTGCCATGAATTGCTTAAATCAAAAGTTACCAGACTTATTTCACTTAACAAGCATGTGTATTTTAAGAAAAACAGACAGTAAAATTATTATTAAAAATACTACTTGTTGAGAAGTAGTTTCTCAAATACTTAAAAATTGCAGCCAAGCAAATGATGTCTAAGCATAGTGGTAGCAGAGCCAGGCGACCATCTGACTCCATCTGCCAGAACTGCAGTTGACGGCGAGTCAGGATCAGAGCATAAATAAGGTGGGGAGGAAACCTTTTCAGAATCCCCTTATTACTACAAAAGCAACGAGACTAAGCACAGTTGACTCCTACCAGGGAAACTCCTGAGAAACCGGTTCCTGTCCTGGAGTCTCCTTCGGCTACCGAGGCAACACCCTCCCTCAGACCTGCCACTGGAAATGTGAGGAGGCCAAGTGTAAGTCAACAACTGCCATAAAATCTCACTCCCAATCTTTGTAAAACAGAACGCCAAGTACACAAGAGAGACACACTTTTCAAAATTCCATTTTAATCAATTTAGAAAACCAATGTGTTAAACAGCGCTTCTGACCCAAGGCTGTGTTAAACAGTGACTTCCCAAATACTCGTTTTGGAAAGCCAGCATAAAAGACAGATGCAGTATCCTTGGTTCCTCTCAGTCAGCAAAAGTAAGTCTTAAAAAGCCAAAGGAAATACAAAAGCAAAAGTCATGCAGAAACACATAGAATATCTGGAAGATACACTGTGCCCATTTTAACTAAATCATTAATTCCTTACACTAGTAATTTTTATATGTGGCAATTTCTATGTACCGGATAAAGTCTCTAGACTTTGCTAGCTAGGAGAACAAAAGATACTACTTTCCTAAAGTGAAAATTCTGCTAACAAGGGAGCTATACTATAACATATAGAACTGCCTGCCCTTTACACAAACTGCGAACAACCACTCTGCAAAGAACAGCACCGAAAAACTTCATTGCTTTTAGTCTTTAGAGCCCAATTTATCACACATCATTTTCACGCATGCAGAAGAAAATCAATTTTTTTCTGCAAATACAGAAAATCAACTACTTACACTGATATGGTACAAAAAAGTATCTACTACTATACCGAAATATGAGGGCTATGAACTTTTCCTTCAGAACAATAGTAGAAATCACAAGAACTATTTCCTTCAGAGAATTTATCAAGGCAAAATATTATTAAACATTTTAAATTTTTAATTCAGGAATCCTAAATACATACTTTTCTCCAATTAAACATTTTCTATCCACAGCTAAAGAATACCTCATTGATTTTTAGTAATCTGTGAATATAATTCAGCTAAACTGCTACTCAATGGAAGCAGGCCACTGAAAAATACTGTATATACTGTAAACTTTAAATGTTATATTATGTCCATTAAATTTTATGACTATTCCCAAGGAGAATAATTAATAGAAATCCCTTTCATAAGGGATCTGTATCTACAGATTTAAGTTTGTAGCATTTGCAAACACATGCATTATTTCACGCTACAAAAAATTTACTATCTTTAGTATATACAGAGAGATCAATAAATAGACATAAATGAATATAACAAAGTACATTTTTCAGACACTATGAATGATTGAACTTAGGTGAGGCCAACAGGCAGTCCTTATATGACCGTTTTGTTGTATTTTGGTATTCATTGTTTTAAGTATGGCCACAGTGAATTTACTGTATATACGGATGGCATAAGGGAAATTAGAAACGCATCATAAGGGTATTATTACAGCAATAACTTGTAAAGGGAAAGGTATTTCCAAGCTTTAATGCACTGCACTCAAAACTCAGGATCGAAACTTTGTGTTTTACTTATGTTTCCTGACAAAAACATCCAGAACTCTCCAATTTCTGCAAAAAATTGCTGTCATGTTTTGTGTAATAATACAGCATTAAAATAAGTCTTTACCATCTAATGTATTTTATAAATAAGCACAGTTAAGAACCACCTATAAGCAACCCGCATTTGTGCCATAAATGGGAATATATCCTTGGTAAATCAATACTTTTTTTAATACAGAAATGTAAATTTAGCTATACTTGCAAGCTTTTAACCAACGTAAGCTGTCTGTTTGAATTGGTAACACAGCATTAAATAAGAACTGGGAGAATAGTAATAAACTACCCTTTTAAGGCTCCCCTCCTTCCTCCCCCCCTCCCCACTCTTTTTGTTTCAGTTTGCGGGCTTTTGGGGGGTGTTTTTTGGGGGCTGCATTTTCAACCTTTAATTCAACTGCTTGTTTAAAGACATTAATAGAAAACTGGAATATTGGTATTTCTGAATGATTTTGAACTGAAGAAATTATATTCTTTTCCTAGAGACATACATACTTTTGCTTTCAAACTAAGTCAACCCTTAATTATGTTTAGTTAGTTTATTACTCTAACCACAGCAGATGGCTGACTCCAAAAGAGATAATCCCCGAAACAGTCATTAGTCAGGATCAGCAATAATTACACAGTAGACCTAATGCGTTTTGTGACTAAAAAAGCCCATACCAGTTACAGCAGATCCATATTCTTTTTAACCTCAAGTATAAAGTAGACATTTGTTCCATTTTAGTGTATTTTGTCAGTCAATACTTATGATGAACTTTCATGATTGCTTTTTAAACTCTCACATTTGTAAAAGAGAAATTGAATAAAACTAGGGGGAAAAAAAAAAAAAAGACATTTTTTATTTTCCAGGTGTAGTGATTTGTGTCAGTTCCTCTACATGCTTTGCCTGAAACGCCAGTTATTTTCCCAGAATTTTCCATAGTGAATAATAATCATGAATGCAACTGAACCCAATGAAAACAGAAAGCAATCTCTCATTAAAAAGGAACAAAGAAGGGAATTATGTGCAGCTTTACACAAGGAAAATGTCTTTTCTGAAAAAAAAACCAAAGGAAAAAAACTACTAATGTTTGATAAAAATAAGAACACTAAAAATAGGTAAAGGTTTACTAAACCTCTGAGCAACCTGATCTAGTTGAAGATGTCCCTGCCCACAGCAGGGGGATTGGACTAGATGACCTTTAAAGGTCCTTTCCAACCCAAACTATTCTATGATTCTATAAAGGAAACAACAATCAAATCATTTTCACATTTAACAAGGTGAAATTTCTTTAAGCTAAATTACCTACCAATTCCATACTCAAAACCTTTGCTGAAATGTATACTAGCATAGTAAAAAATATATTCTTACTCTTAAACAGGTATTAAACAAGTAACTCCCTTCACGGGATATTATCATGGATATAGTAGTATCCTATTGTTGGGATGAATGAATACTATAAAGTGGGTCTTGAAAAAATCTAAACAGTAGACTTACTGACCTCCAATTCCCAGCTTAACCTCTACACTTCCATGTATTGCTTCGTTATTTCAATGATTACCTCCAACACAGTGAAAAAGAAGTTGAAAGTGCAGGGGTAAAAACGTACTTCAGTCTTCTTCAATGACCAAGTGAAATTTGTAACAACTACTTGACAGCCAACTGGAGGAGTCCCACAACATTTGGTGTTCTCTTGCCTTACAGCAAGGTATTTAATCATATTGTGTCATAATATTGCCAGTCCGTGACTATTTCTTGAGTCAGTATGAGTGCTCTAATGCTGAAGACCTTACAGCTGCTGAAGGGAAGCACATCAGAGTCTCTCAGAACAGACAGTCCAGCACAGCAGAGTTCATCACAAATCTGAAATGCAGTTTCATTTTATGAAGTAAAATTTAACATCTAACTCTTCTCCTTGAAAGTGGGGCAGAGCCCAAAAAGGCCAGTGCACAGAAGGTAAATGAGGAACACGGGTGCTGGCCGGGGGGGCGAGTGACCAACGGGTTCCGCACCGCCACGTCACAAAGGCCGCAGAACCAAGGAGGAGCGGGTGTCAAAGCGGAGGTGTGCCAAAAAATACAGAAAACAAACAAGTACCCTGACCAAAACCTCACAGAGAAGGAAGTGAAGCACCCGCAGGAAGGGGTGCGGTTCATTACAGACAAGCTATGGGCACAGGAGGCTCCCAGCGATGCTCCCTGCCCTAGCGACAAGGTCCGGACGTAGACATAGACACCCAGTCTACTACTGCTACAACGTTTTAGACATCTGAGATTTCTGAACTCAAATAAAAGTGCCAATATAATTAATGAGATTCACTTTACATGTCTCAAATGCTGTACAAGCCTTAAAGGCCAGGTTACGTGCTAAATATTCCAAGTTTTGCAGAACTTCACTGTAATTATGTCACTTTAAATAATTTACTCTAAGCACTTTACATAAAACTCTCCAGGAAAAAAAGCCACCACAATAAAACTTTTTTTAGTAAATCAACAGCAAGATTGGCTTGTGTTTCATAGCTATCATATCCACCACAAAGACACTTCTATCCACAAATAACCTTAATACTTTACTGTCAGTTACACTGCGCAAGGCACACGGTACGCTCTAAACCCTTTACAGTCTTCCCCTTTCTAATACCAGGCCAGATTCTATCAGTGGTTTACCAACTCACTGTTTATTGCATCAGAATCCATAGCAGTGAAAATATTCATAAAATCACAAATATATCCCATCACAATTCCACAAATGTTTGTTTTAACAGTCTTTACCCACATAGGGTGACTTACTAAAAGCCACTTAAAAGTAGATCCAAGTCTTAAGTTTGGCATAACTGAGTCAGGACCGGCCTGGCAAAAATGGAAACAGAGAAGGGAATCAGTTGCCATTCTCCTATTTGGTAACATGCAATGGCCATTTTAAATAGACTCAGGGTAAAATATGACATTTTTAAAAATGCATCTGTTTTGACTGACAAGATACTCATCATTAAATGATACATGCAAATTAAGCTGCAACTCAAAATCTTATTTTCTCCTATTTTACAAGTAATTGTGTTGGTTTTAGTTGGAAATAAACCTCACCTCAAATACTTCTGCATTCACACGTTTCATGATCTTCGTCATTATGGTAAAGAAAGAATACTCATGAATGACAGAGGGCATTATAATTCAGTTGTTTTACATTTCATGGAGGAAGGAGGGGCACACAGGTCAGGTTAAATTACAATCCTCCATGATCCTCGCTTCTGGATAAACCTCGGAATATACTCCTGAAAGCTGCGTAATGCTGGGCAAGAAATACAGTCTATCCCATTTGTACCACAAAAAGTGAACGGCCATACCAGGTACCCATCAGGCAACACAGCACTCCAGGAAGCCACTTAACGTTGAAGTGACCCAAGTCTACTTAAAACAAACATTTCAAACCCAGAATATTAACACTCAGAGTCTGGTTTAAATAAATAAATAAATGAAGACAAATCTATCTGTCTTATTTGTTATTCTGTATGAGGTTATCAACTTTATACATGTATGTTTAGCAGTCACCACTTTTATTTCGAATAAGTACCCCTTCCCGTTCTGTTATTTTCACTTTTATGCTGGGTTAGGACAGGAAAGCTGACACCACCACCCTCAAAACACAAAAAAAAGATGAGTAGAGAGGGCTTCTTACACAGATGTAAACACTTTCAATCAGGAATGCTCACCCTACATAAGCAGCCTGCTAGTAAAATTAATCTGCACAAGCCACTCCTTGCAGCGCAGCAAATTTCAATCAGGTGACAAGAAAAGGACCCCATCATATAATTTACTTTTGCCAATGGAAAAGCAATTCATCCAGCTCAAGAAGATGAGCACTCATGCTTTAGACAGCAGGATGATAATGGTACAGTGCAATTCTCTGGACACAACATTAAGGCTCATGGAGACATAGCTCATGGAGTGGAGATGACGGCACTACATGTCTGTATTCCAAGACTTCTAAGAGATTCTAAACAGCAAGTAAGTATTGGCACTACCTAAAATTGATGCAGAGCCTGGACGCTGTCACGACTGCAGAGGCTGAAATAATAGTATCTGAAGAACATTTAAATGCAAGGATTCTCTGGCATCAGCCTGGTAAGTGCCCAAAAGAGGCAATTCCGCCAGATTCTGTCATCAAACTGAAATAAATGTTTCATCATTTCAGAACTGACGTTTCACAAACCTTTCTGTTCCAAGAAAAAAAAAAAAAATTAATCACTGCAATATTTTATACTGACTTGGGATGAATATGTTTTTAAGGATTATATTTTTGTGCATTACAGTTCACTTAAACAGATTAAAAACATGTTTCCAGTTTCTGTGTAAAAAGTCGATCTTTCATTCCCCACATAACTTTTTTTCATATCCTGATTATGAGACTGTGATAATTGGTTCATCTACTACTACATCTTCTACAGAAGCAAGTAATAGTATAAAAAGCTATCAGTCTTAAGTTTGTGAGGGCACTGAGCAAACTGTATCTATAACTACCTCTATAATTTTTAAAACCATAAAGTATTATTCAATCTTTGCATACTAATACTCAATACAACATTTTTTAAATACATAGCAAAAATTCTTTCTTAGGGTATCTCTGAAATAGCTAACAGGAACCTACATTAGAAATCCTATGCCAATAGTAGTTTGAAAATCAGTAAGTGTTGAAGGAGCACAGAAAATAAATTACCAGTGAGCAATTTCACTAGCATGCTTTTTACAGAAATTACTATTTGGTTCTATCAAAGAAAAACTCCATTTCTAAGGATAGTTAAGGAATATTAAGATGAAGAAGTATAAAGATTATTTATAGTATTTCAGGTATTCGAAAGCCCATTTTTTATTCCTTTTTGTTGTATGTATTCAAAAATAAGATGTTAAACATTCTACTTCCTCTAATTTTGAACTACACAATAGATTTCTGCCCAATTTATCCAGTCATTTGATAATCAGGTAATTTTTAACACTGAGCTAAAAAGACAATGCATTGCTTCTTTGCTGGCAATACTTTGTCAACATGCCTGTTTCACTGCAGCTTACAATCAAGAAAACTCTGAATTAAATCCATAAATATATGTGTAAGTAGGCTTCCTATAGGAAATCTCAAGAAAGTAACTCAGATGGGGGGGGAGAGCGGGGGGCTCTCCTTGACATCATAGCATAATTTATGTGTAAGGACTCAAAAGAATTACATTTTGCTCTACAGTCTTACAAACCTAATTGTGTGCTAGGGCTCCCAGTACTATGAACATCACGCCCCCAGTTTCCAAACACTGTTAAGAGGAACAGGACTAGTCAGTAACATGTCATCTGGCCACTACCTAGTCTAGCATTCTGTGACTGAGAGTAAGCACCATCACCTACTTTTGTGGTTATCTGTATCCTGTTCTCCTGTTCGCCTCTCCAAGCTGAACAACTGGACTTTTTCAGGTTCTTCTCCTGAGAATCACTTGGTTATCTTCCCTGCTCGTATCTAAAACTTTATGTTTTATCTGAAACAAGTATTCCTGCATATAATTACCCAGTTTATTTTTTATAATTATTATTATTTACAATTATTAATTATAATTACCCGTATTATTTTGCTTACCAGTTATTATGCATCCAAATTTTTTACTTGCTGATGTCTATCAAGCTAATCTTTTCATTCAACTATGCACTACTTATGCACAAAATACCTAGATATTTCACACAGGTGAAGAAATGCATTTAGAACTCATGAAAGTATGAATGTGCATTTATATTACTACCTTTTTCCTCACCTGCCAAGAAGGGACAACAAAGAATAGTGTCATTTTAGAAATTAAGGTACCAGAATGACAAGTGAAGTCCAGCAGCAGAGTCTCTTCCAACACACTTCTCGAGCAGGTCTTTAAATCAGCAAAACTGGAGTGCCGAAATAACACCACTGATACAAGGAATTGCTTTGACTGGACCTTAACAGGAAGGAAGAGGAAAGGAGTGTCTGAACACTCCTGTGGCAGACAAATCCATCAAAATCAGGAGTGTGAAATAAAATCTGTTACTTTTTATTTATCTGTCTCAAATTCTCACCATCATTGCTTTAAAGACATCAGACATTCTAATAGTAAAAGACAGATAACCTCTACTGGCAACTCTAGGTGAGAAAGTTCCTGGGCCTCACGTGACTAAACACTTGGGACTTGCCACTAAGAACTGCATCAATTGGTCTTTTTGTACTTTAACTGTGTAAACAGCTAACCGAACTCCTCTGTCACTGTTTTCCCTCCAACTTCAAGTATCCAGTAAAATCACGGTCCAGTAAGAATAAAGAATAAAGGGAAGAACACTGCCTTGCGGTAAATGCCTCGTCTTGTTTCATTAACACCAAGAGAGGCTCCTGAGGTGTTCACTTTCATAGGATACGGCAGGCCAGCTGTCAAAAAACAGCTCAGTTGTTCAAATGACAAAAGCACCAAAAACTTTTTCCCCAGCAAAGCAAGCGCGTTTAACAGGGTCGTACACTAGATTAAGATGTGTACTTTTTATTGAATTAATGCTATTTTAAAGTCACTGTGATCCAGCCAATTTTCTAATCTGCCTGAAATCTCTGGATCATTCAGGTGCTAGAAAGCTCTACATACACAAAGAACTGGATTTGGCTTTTCCGACTTCCCTCTGTAGGCACACCATCTGGAACCACTTGGAATTATAGGCGTCCATGGATGGAATTACAGGTGCTGTAACGATGATCTGTGTGTAAAAGTCAGAAGCAACTGAAAACAGAAAAAGTTCCAGAAAGAGTCATTTCACTGAAGTGCCTGCGACACTAATATGTCCTGAAATTGCCTTCATCTCAATAATTACATACCTAAATAGATGCTAACAAAAAAGTTTATTTTCCCTCTACATCCTACATCCTAATTTTTCCTCTGAGATAGATATTTTCCCTTCAGTGAAGAAAGTCTGAATACGCTTTATTCTGTGAGAACCAGATGAGAAATGCTCTTTCTACCCAAGTCCCTATTCATTAAGTTAAATGAGAATCAGTATCATACTTTTAAGTGACTTAGTCATTCATGGGATAATTCTTACAAGTATTTTCAAGACTGATGACACAGGAGTGTCCTGCAGTCAACATTTTTTAGCTTGG
>NW_009227542.1:43923-46671 GCF_000690835.1 Fulmarus glacialis | reverse complement strand
GGAAAGAGCATAATTAACTTCTCATTATTACCACGTAACAGTAGCTCACATGCCAGGGTTTTAGGACAGCACATTCTAATCTTTTTAATGTTAATATCTAGATACATGCCACTTGGTAACACATCTACCTCCTGATTTTGGTCGTCTTATCTTTCTCTACAAGGAAGGAAGAAAAGGAGAAAAAAACAGTTTGAAAAATGAAAATTGTATTTCAGTTGAGCATAAAGAAGAATTTCTTACCCACAGTTATATATTGTAAGGAACAGCGAATGGAACGCTAATTACAAAATAATCTCTTTTAAAATGAAATTGAAAACAGGTGGAAGAATCACATACATAACACGGCTTCATAAACCGTATTACAGATTTCTGACCTTGCCTATGACAGCGGAGCAAACGAGGCAGCTGACAGAGGCAGAGCAATTGTTGCAGCATTTAACCAGGTTGCTTCCTCAGGGAATTTCGGGGGGAAATTTCTTCAGGAGTCACCTTTTAGGAACTTCTGGTGGCCTGCTGCTGACAGTGGCGGCTGGCACGAGGAGCCTTTTGCTTCTGCCAGCTGTAACTGTCAGTGTCTACTAGCCGTTTTCTGCACGGGAGTGCCTGTATCTGTTGCCTACAACCGAGGGAGTGCCAGTCGCCCATTCGGCCAGAGCTGGAGACGCAGCTGCAGAAAAGGCAGGTCGAGCTCAGCTCACAGGGGAGCAAGCATCGCGGCCCCGGAGCCCTGCTGACGACTGCGCAAGGATTGCCGTCCTGCGCCACAGGGCGTGAGCGATGTCCCTAGCACAGGAGAGAGCCCGACGCATGGAAATCTCTCCTGGATTTGCTCGACTCTGTATCAACATGTTCGATTTATCACGATGAAGCAAACCTGAATAAGCAATGATAGTTTCTTGCACTGTCATATAAAGAGTTGGGAAAGATTACCAGTAGCTATTTTGTATCTGACTTTTCAAGATAAACAGCTTGGAAAAAAGGAAGAAAGATTCCAACATTTTATTCTGTTTTATTTCATCTGACAACATTCATGCAGTAAATAGCAGCTGTCCAAAGACCGGGACATTAAAGCAACCGCCCTTCTTTCAGTGAAGCGCTTTTAATTAAACCTGATTATCTTAGCAGAATAAGCTATTCTAAAAAAACCCCACAGAATTGACTCACGGAAGTCTTTAAATATAATTCTAAATGTTCTTGACACTTGACTGAAACGTGTTTTATTTTTAAATGCAAGTAGCAACTAGTATTCAAGGTAGCTAGCTACCATAACTGATCTACTGAGCTGAACTAGTGTTCTTTTATTTTTTAATTCTTATTTTGGTCTCAATGTGTTTATAAAGTTGTGTGCATGGTATACAACAGTCTATTACCTAATGGTCTATTATCTAAACAAAAAGTTTAAATTAATGCTCAGTGAAAATATCCAAATTTTGCACTGTTATGCTCAACTGAATGGAGTTCAAATAACAGGTATCTTAAATGCACCTTCAAGAAAGTAAGTTTAGATTTCTTGTAATGAGTTCTGAAAGCCTATTGTCAAATGATTACACTGGGATTTTACATTTATACTTCACAGAAATTCCTGTCCTCATAACTGTAATTAGTATTGTATAAAATGTTTTCCATTGCCAGCTCTACGACTGAAAAAAATAGCACCAAGAAAAAAACTTCGCCTTTTAGACTAACACTCCAAAAGAGGGGGGTGATGCCAGGGAATGGGGGTGGGAAACAGGGGAAAAACGGCCAGTACATTTTCAAATATATTATTTTCATTAAACATGAATGAGTCAAGTTTGAAACAAAAAATACTGTCCCTTCTAGTATTTTCAGAAGTCCTAGAATTGTAAGAAACTTCCAGCTCAGCTATATTTAAATAAATTCTCTTATCAACTGCCTATTAGCGCCAAATCAACATGGTAAAAGAAAAGCAATCTATGCAGACTGTTTTCTAAATCAACTTAATGGTTATAGTCTGAAATAAACTGTTTATGTACATAGCTCTCAACATAACTTTCTTTAGTATTATGTAATGGCATTTATTATCAAAGTCAACAAACAGCATAAAGCAGGGTTGCTTAGCGGCTGTGTATTCTTGACCATTGTATGATTCATCTACAATTTTCTAACCCATTTCTGTATTCTGAATGAGCATTGTATTTTATGAAAACAGCAGGTCTCGAATAAAACATTATATTAACTGAATAGATATTCAGCGTTCAAAATATCTGTTAAAACTCACTTCACATTAAGGACAATCCCTAAAATATACAACCATTTTTTCTGTCAAAGTATGTATTTACTTTAAATAAATTCTGCTTAATAGCTCAAGAAATATCTTCTTTTCAATCTCAGAATCTGTTTCTTCATCTCCTACCAATATATATATAACTGCATTTGCACAAGATAGTAACTTCAAGCATTTTACGTCTATTAGAACTATCTCGGCGCAGATACAGAACTAAAGGGGAAATACAACACAAAAGAGAAATACACACTGTGGCCAAGAAGTTTGAAACTGGGACAGCTGAAGTCAAGGCCTTTTTTTTGTGCTTTTCCAAAACCTGACTTTCAATCAGCCAGAAGTAGAGTTTCTGCTTTTCTGCTGACTTCTTGTCACTCAGAAACTTAGTTCCAGTTGTATTGTACACCTCTTTCCATGGTTCAAAAGCCAGATTTCATCTCCTCAAGCTCAAAATCTAGGCTTAGCTCCAATTACAGGCACCAACAGAGCTTGGAAAAACTTACAGA
>NW_009227542.1:0-43882 GCF_000690835.1 Fulmarus glacialis | reverse complement strand
CCCTGCTGAACCTTTGATGGCAAAAGCTGCCACAGGTTTGTCTGGGAATTGTTAAAATTCAAGAGTGTTACAATTCATGTTTGTGCCAAACATGCTGGTTAGTATTTCTATAACTGAACGTTACCTATCTTTGTTTTAGTGCCTTCTGTCGTTCTCTGGCAAAGGCTAACTTTGTGAAACCAAATGTATCTGCTGTAACATACATACACAAAAACTCTCCAAAAAACTCACTACAAACAACGTTTTTTGCCCACCTGGTATTATTTTACTTCACGTTGGGAAGAAAACGCGAAAAAAACTGAGCAGAGAAAACGTCAATCCAAACAGTCGAACTTTAAAAGCATAAGCTAAGGGAAAGATAATTTTAGGAAGAAATAACTACAAGCCCAGATATCTATTTGTGTGTATGAACTCCACATGAGTCAAAGTAACCAACTCAGAACTAGTTCATGGGCACTCCTCTGTAAATCTTTCAAAGAATAAAGATACAGAGAAAAGGATTCCTTTGCCCTGCAGTCCTAAACTTACAGACTACCATAATACCTTTTGTAGTCCAATGAGTAAGGAGCAGCAATGATGTTAATCAAACTTCTTCATAATAAATGATCTAGAGTCTGCATTAGCTGCTACTTTTTTTTTTTTTTTGAAAGATTTTTCATCCTAACAATTTAAGATACTATTTTACTCCTTTAAAAATTGTTAAAACTAAAACAACCAGCATACTCTGATGAGAAATGAGTTCTTGGATACCAAGTCAGAGTTCCAGAAAAGCATTCAGGAGAAACAAACCTTTTGAATGTGTACCCAGGCTTTGCAATGGGTCCTGATTTTGTTTTAGAATAGCGCCAAACTTCAGTCTCATTATTCTAACATTAATATTGTTTTACATTTAAACAAAAAGAGAAAAAGCCAAACATCTAAATTATACATTCAGTTCTCCAATGCCAGCAAAGACTAGTTTTAGCCTATATGATAGCGAAGTCGTCTATCAGCCTCTCATGTCATTAAGTGAGTTTTGGCACCTTGACTAAAAAACTTCTCATTGAGGAATGCTAGTTCCTCAGTTTTGAGCTCTTAAAGCACCTTGTGGTGTCATCTAGCAGGAATACAATGGTTCCAACTAATAGTCTGAGGCAGCAAGGCTGAGACATGGATAAATGGTTTCCACATTTTCAAGTTGCTCCTCTCATGTAGTTCTTTGGAAACACAGAACCAGTTCTAGAAGGAAGTATTCTGTGCTATACTAGCCATCAATTTAAGTCAGCTTCATCACTGGCATCCATCCTCATTTCCCAAATATCTTTCCTAGATTATTTGTTCACTGTTTCTTCCAGTTTTAAGGCATTGTGATCTTTAAAAAACCAGAGACATTTAAGCAAAACAAAAACAAATAAAACAAAACAAAAAAACACCACCAAAGAATCCACTGACGTTTACCTAAACAGAGTAACTAGAAGGAATAATAACGGGATTCTTAAGATACAAAGAAGTAAAACCAAGCCACAACAGAAGCCACAGCAGCTACTACCATGTCAGAAGACTATCCTTGCTGACTCCATTCACAGTATTATTCTTACAAACCAAGCAGATGCAAATCTGACATCTCAATGTTATTTACGTACTTGAAGGAAGTGGTTAGACATAAAAAAATTGGCAGATTGCATTTTTATTTCCACATACTGGAGAGAAAGAAGATAATAAACCATCCACATTTCCATCTACAAAAACAAAAGTACATGTCAGAATACGTAGCTAGATTTCAGGCTTCTAACAAAGCCACATGCTAAACATTACATTTTCCTACATTATTAAAGAATACTAGTTAAAACACAGGAGTCCATTTTAGCTGTATCAGGTATTGTTTTCTTGGCAAAGCTTGGTAATCATTTAAGGATTAACAATGATACACAGTATTCCCATAAACCATTCTTTCCGAATTTAAAGGCACTCTGCAAAGGCAAGCTGGTACCTCACGGTCATATCTGAGTAACAGATAAAACTGTAGCTCTTTTGCGGGGTGGGAGAGAAGGAAGCCTCAGCAGCCCCAACTCCTGCCATGCCGCGTTCACTTCAAGAGGACGGCAACAAGCAGCGCACAGCGACGGCCCATGGCTGCACCCGGGACCAGGATCTGCCCTGCTCGGTGCAGCAAGAGCAGCCGACTGCGGCTGCCGCTCCACACTTCCCTCTCCCGGTGGGACACAGAACTGACCTGAACTGAGGGGCAGCCCACGAACCGGCAGCTCCAGCAGCACCCATCAGGGCTGTCCCGCCTGCTTTGCCGGAATCCAGCCTTGCCACGTAAGCCAAGCTGAAGCTTTGAGCCAACAAGTTCAGCTGTGAGGCACCGAGCTTTGAGTTTAAGAGCCTCTACAGAGACGGAGTATGCAAAAAGAATAAAGATAGCAAGGGAAATGGTTTTAAAAACCAGGATTGTGGGACGCTGGAAAAAACTGACCAGGGGTACAAGAAACCAGCTAGACAGTGAGGGGGTGCAAGCCTGCTGGAAGACGATAGCATGTTTTGCTGGCATCCAAATTAGGACATTTCTTAGACATTGTCAATATTAAGCATTATTGTACCTTATTTAGAACATGAAATTATATAAAATTTTATCTAGTAACAGGAGCAGTTCAGTATTTCATTAAAAAAAAGTAATGGAATCTTGTTTTGTAAGAGGGATTAGTACAGAATAGTACTCCAGGTCCCAGGTCTTTCAAATTAAATAGCCAGTGTTAAGGAGCTTGTAAGGGAGGCAGCATGCGTAAGAAACCTAAGGCTATCCTGTGAAACCTTTATTTTGCAGTTAATGCTCTCAACATGAAGAGATCAGAGTTTCACAGAGAATGCTGACTGGCACTCATTCCTCAGTAATCCTCAGAATATATGGGTAAGTATTTTGGGGAAAAAACACTGCAAATCAACCGTTTCCAAATACCAGGTCTTCACCACCACTTGAGAAGAGGAGCCCTTTAACAAATTAATGTAGGCTGATGTAGGTTTCTTCCCCATGGCATTTCTCCTTCCTTGTTCCCCATGAAATAGACCTGTATCTACACGCTCTAGCCACTCTATCGTCCGCACCCTTTTCTCTATATATAACAACCCATGTAAACTAACAGGTCAAGCATCTCCAAAAACCTCTTTCTACCACAAGCTGGAAGAACACGGTCTCTGTTCCTCCCCTACTTATTTTTCTCATAGTGTGAATAAACATAGACTTCTTGTATATTTCTTGTAAAGAACACACAAGTTCTTTAATAATGGCTTTTTAATTTGAAAATATCTATTCTTTTAACTACCTATTATAAAAATATCTATTTCTTTTAATTTGAATCATCATTTTTCTCCAGATTTCGTTTTCAGTTCCAGTATCTGTCAACATAGTGGATACCTCCTGTTACTAAATGAAACTGTACGTAATTTTATTTCCATAGTAAGATATGATAATAGAAAAAGTGGATATTTTGAAGAGCAACAATGATTTTGGTCAGGAATTCACTACAGCTTTTTTTTCATATTCTAGCTAGCTTACAAAAAAAAGAAAAAAAAAAAGGAAAGGAAGAAAAATACAAGTAGTCTTTGGTACCAAGAGCACAATATTATTTTAATATGAATTTATATTGGAACTGCAAAATTTGACTTAGCACCTTTCTAAACTTTCACAAAATTACCAAGAAGATGCATGGTATAGAAATTCAGTAACGTTCATCATTGAACGTACAACACTATTGCAAATTCTATGCCATTTATACTAGCGTAATATAAGACCAACCTTAAAAAAATCACTGTAGATCCATTTAACAGAGCAGAGTAAGACAAAAAATGCACTGCAACCATCGTTTTACAATATGAAATCTGTTAGGCTGATACTCCGGAGCAAAATAAAACTGGACCTGTGCACTGAGTGATAGCTGTCACACCCACCTAGTCCTCATCAGCAAGAGCTGAGAAATTACTTGAGGGAAAAATAATGCATCAGCTACAATAAATATAGAAACAGCACAACATTTCCTATACATATAAGAAAAGCTGACAAAAAGGCTGTTTTGTTTTATTTGAAAACTAAGTTTATGTTAGACATGAAACAGTTCTGCAAGTGATAAAAATAAGCTATGAAATACCAATACTTCAGAATGTGCATGAAACACACGCATTTTATGTCATTGTATTTGTCCGATGAGTAATTCATCAGAATTTTTCATAAAGTTAATACTAGTTGTCTAACACCTAAATAGACTTCAATGTTTTTTTTTAAAAATCTCATGCAAATCAGACATATTTCCTCATCACTACTATCAGATAAGCCTTACAGAAAAGCAGTCGTTGTCTGTCTTCGAATATCAAAAAATATTAAGTTGCAACTGTATATATTCTTTCTCCAATCTATAAACATTTCAAACTATTAACCTGGGGGGGAGGGAGGGAGGGGGAGAGGGAAGGAAGCACAGAAGAAAAGCACTGAACGCTTGGCATTACAGAAGAATAGATACAGAACATTAACAGCTTACTGTGGAGAGTGGTTTAATCAGGAAGTAGCCATTATCCTGTCGCTACAGAGCAATGACAGCACTCCAAAACAACAAGCCCTGTTTTGGTGTTGGTTTTTGTGGGGGTTTTTTCAGTCAAGAAGGAAGAAAGAACACATGCTATCGTGCCTGAGCTTTGCTAAGCCCAAAGGTCGCCAGATGTCTATTGTCAAAAGCTACCCTGAAAACGAAATTCAAGGAAGCATTTACAAAGCTGTATTTGAGAAGCATCTAAAACCTACCACAACCTCCCTCTGTGTTACACACAAAACATGGCTGTCTTATTCAGAGATTAGCAATTATTGTAATGAGATACTGTCGGAGAGGGTCAAATAGTACTTCCTGCAGTTTACACAACTTGATTTCCTGGTAAACAAACTGAAAGGCAGGTGGAGCACTTACATCACTAGTAAACACACACGCTCACGTGACCAAAACCAACCCAGGCGAAGCATGCAGTTTTAATAAAATGCATATCTGTATTTTAATTACGAGGCAACAAGGTAGCAGAAAACGTAAAAATAACTGAACCATGAGGGCAATTTTTTTCCGCAATGTTACATAGTCATCAATGCTGTAATTTGTCGTTTTCTTTTTTAAGCCAAACCCAAGAAAAATATTTTCTTTTAAATTATGCTTATGTACACACACACACACACACAGAACAAACTGCTCACAAAGTTGTTCGGGGATGAGAAAGTGCTATGAAATGATAACCTGAATCAACCCTGCAAAAACCTAAAACTGAGAAAAACAAATGCTAATCACTGTGTTCGGAATTTAAGCATCAATCCCCAAAAAAGCACAATTAAAAAGATCTACTAACAATATTCAGAAATTATCAAAAACAACTTACTAAACACAATCTTAAAAGAAAAAAAATTCAAATGCCTTTTTTTTTTTTAACTGCCTAACACTTTTCCTCCTCAAAAAAAAAAAATCACATATGGACTAGACACATGGCAGTGATCCAGTGAAAAAAGCTAGTTGTTTCCTACCTATAATATTTCCAAAAATTCATTTCAGCAAGCTCCAGTTTAAAAATCAGATTTTCACAGTGGAACTGAAAAGGGCCCTAGGCTACTATGAAAAAGAAAAAACAACCCCCAACGAACAAACAAACAACAACAATCCCCCACAAAAATGTCCTTGACTAACAGAAGAAAAAGCTTGCTACTCCCAAGCAACTAGAATAAAGTATTTGGTTCACTGACAGAAGACAGAATTTCTTTAATGGACAAATACAGTCAACTTATTACACAACAGGTCGATGCAAGTGAAACTGCTACAGTGCCCTAAAACAACAGCACAAGGGCTTGAACTTCAGCATGCAGTAAGATCAAAGATTATTTGCATACTTGAAGAACTATGCAAAGGTGGGGCGGGGAAATGGATCAATCAGTTAATTCTCCCTCTCTTGGAAACTCAGCAGCATGAAACAAGACGACCGAGGGAATATACCAAAGTAACATATCTGAAGAAACAAATCGAGGAACAGAACAATAAAGACGTTTCTAATAATGATGTTATAAATACATTGCAGACATTTTTCACATTAAGCTCAAGAAAGGAACAAAGGAAAGCTAGGAGAAAAAAAAAAAATACAGAAAGCATTACTGGAAAGATCATGAAATATGAAAGGGTGTATCTGTACCGGCAAACGCTGCTACTGAAGACGCAGCTTGTGCCAATGAAGGAGTTACTCTGCCATGACAATCTCCCAAACAAGGTAAGATATATTAACAAGTGGGATCTCTGTGACCAAAACAATACCCAAAGTAGGACTTCTGCAAGCTGTGCTTGTTATAGATAAAATTCTATATCTAATTCTGTATCTATTTATCGCTATCTATATAGATCTCTATATCTATATAAAAAAAATATATAGGTAAGTACAGCCACAATTTCCTAATCAAACACTTGGATACAACTCATTCCCTTTAGTAAAGCCACATCAAAACTTCAGCATTTCATTCATCTGGTTTTCTATGTTACTCATCTTACAAAAAAGCAGTCTTGTCAAACGATAGATAGTGTTTCTGAAGAAAACAGTAAAAATCCAAACCATCAAATGAGAAAAGCCTTCTGCAAAGACAAGGAGTATCAGCAGAACTCTTTGCAATAGTCTTAAAATAGTTTTTAAAAGCCATGTATGTTGTATTTAATCAGGGTAAGTTTGGTCCTAGTATCACTGCAAACAAGCTCTCACAGCAAGATTTAGATCATGATCTAAAGTCTCGGTCTGGGAATTATTCTTAATTCCAGAAATCTACATGCTGAAATACAGCCACAATGAATTTGAGTCTTACATGACTCGGGGAGAATCACGTACAACAGTTCTATGTGTTAAAATACTAGCTCATAAATGGTGATTTTTCTAAAATTATTTCAATCCATATTGCTCATAATGTGAAAAATATTTAGTGTGGAACAGCTGTTTTGCATTGAGATAGCAATGAAAGAGAGGGAAACAAAAATATGACATTGGAAACAGCCAAACAGAAGGTCCACATTTACTTTCTGAACTCCAGGTTGAATCAGACCCTAGCCCAGTAACAGCCTGCGCAAGATGTTAAAAGCAGAGACTTGTTTTCTACCAGTGCGACCATCACAGAAGCTAAATACACTGAACTACAACCCACTACCTCCATGTCAGTCAGTGAGACTACCAGGGATGTCACCGAGAGACTACCAAGCCTCGTACAGTCCTCTGACTACTACCCACTGCTGTGGTTTCACGTGGGCAGCAGCGACACAGGAGCAGTCTGAGGAGCCCTGGGAGGGGCGGTGAGGGACTCTGGAGCACAGGCAGTTTTTTCATCAATCCTCCCGGCCAAAGGGAAGGGGTTTGAAAGGGACAGTCGAATCTGGCAGATCAACAAATGGTTACAGGACTGGTGCCACAGCCAGGGGTTCAGCTGCTTAGACCACGGGACTCTCTTTGAGAAACCTGGTCTACTGGGGGCTGATGGGGTCCATTTGTCAGAGAAGGGGAAGAGCATCTTCGGTCATAGGCTTGCCAAGCTGGTGAAGAGGGCTTTGAACTAAACTTGCCAGGGGAGGGGAACCTCAATCCATCCCACTCCTAACAGTTTGATGCCAGTGCCCAGAGCCTGGAGAAGGACCACAGGTCAGCAGGAGAGCACCTGAAGAGCAGCACAAAGAAATCCCAGCCAGTCAGTCAGCTTCATCGGGGAACCAACTTAAATGCCTCTATAAAGGCCTCTATGCAAACACACGTAGCATGGGGAATAAACAAGAGGAGTTAGAGACGTGCGTACACCTGCAGGGCTACGATCTTACTGGCATCATGGAGATGTGGTGGGATGGCTCCTATGACTGGAGTGTTGGAATAGAAGGATACAGACTCTTTAGGAAGGACAGGCAGGGGAGACAAGGAGGGGGTGTTGCCCTCTGTGTCAATGACCAGCTGGAGTGCATGGAGCTCCGCCCGGGGATGGATGAGGAGCCAACCGAGAGCTTATGGGTCAGGATTAAAGGGAGGGTAAGGACAGGTGACATTATAATGGGGGTGTGCTACAGGCCACCCAACCAAGACGACAGAGCGGATGAGGCCCTCTATAGACAGACAGGAGCAGCCTCATGTTCACAAGCCCTGGTCCTCATGGGGCATTTCAGCCACCTCAATATCTGTTGGAGGGACACCACGGCAGGGCATAAGCCATCCGGGAGATTCCTGGAATGCACTGATGATAACTTCCTTTTCCGAGTGATATAGAAAAGCCAACAAGGAGCGGCACTACGCTGGACCTTGTTCTCACCAACAAGGTGGGGCTGGTGGGGAATATGAAGTTCAAGGGCAGCTTTGGCTGCAGTGACCATGAAATGGTGGACTTCAAGATCTTAGGGCACCAAGGAGGGCGCACAGCACGCTCACTACCCTGGACTTCAGGAGAGCAGACTTTTGCCTCTTCAAGGATCTGCTTGGTAGAGTACCATGGGATAAAGCCCTGGAGGGAAGAGGGGCCCAAGAAAGCTGGTTAATATTCAGGGATCACCTCCTCCAAGCTCAGGAGCGATGTATCCCAAAGAGGAAGTCAGGCAAAAATGCCAGGAGGCCTGCATGGATGAACAAGGAGCTCCTGGACAAACTTAAACACAAAAAGGAAGCCTACAGAGGGTGGAAGCAAGGACAGGTAGCCTGGGAGGAATACACAGAAACTGTCTGAACAGCCAGGTTAGGAAAGCTAAAGCCCTGATAGAATTAAATCTGGCCAGGGATGTCAAGGGCAATAAGAAAAGCTTCTATAGGTATGTCGGTGATAAAAGGAAGATTAGCAAAAATGTGGGCCCTCTCTAGAAGGAAACAGGAGACCTGGTTACCCAGGATATGGAGGCGATTCTCCCCCTTTACTCCGCTCTCATGAGACCCCACCTGGGAGTACTACGTTCAGCTCTGTGGCCCCCAACATAAGAAGGACATGGACCCGTTAGAGTAGGTCCAGAGGAGGGCCATGAAGAGGATCAGTGGGCTGGAGCACCTCTCCTGTGAAGAAAGGCTGAGAGAGTTGGGGTTGTTCAGCCTGGAGAAGAGAAGGCTCCAGGGAGACCTTACAGCAGCCTTCCAGTACCTGAAGGGACCTACAAGAAAGCTGGAGAGGGACTTTTTACAAGGGCCTACGTAGTGATAGGACAAGGGGTAATGGCTTTAAACTGAAAGAGGGTAGGTTTAGATTGCACATAAGGAAGAAATTCTTCACTGAGAGGGTGGTGAGACACTGGAACAGGTTGCCCAGAGAAGTTGTGGATGCCCCATCCCTGGAAGTGCTCAAGGCCAGGTTGGACAGGGCTTTGAGCAACCTGGTCTAGTGGAAGGTGTCCCTGCCCATGGCAGGGGGGTTGGAACTAGATGAACTTTAAGGTCCCTTCCAATCCAAACCATTCTATGATTCTAAGAGAATAGGAATGATGATTCAGCAATTGATACTCTCAGACAGAAATTCTACAGGCTACTAAAATACTGGTGTCCAACACCTCAGCTCCATAAAAAATTATATTTATAAAACAGGCCTAATAGGAGACTGAAACATATGATACAGTAAATCACTACTCCAGCTACGTCTTAAATAGGCATCAGCACCTGCCCTCATAAAATGGCACAGCGTCAACCTGTGGAGCCCAACTGAACAGTTACTGTCTTTCCGGGAGATTTTTTTTTAAAAAAGAGTATCAGTTTCCATATAGCAAATTCTAACTATAAATATGGATATTGAATATGGGTCTAGCTATAAAATTGGGTATTGAAAAATAAATTAAATACATCAAAAATTAAAAATATTTTTAAAACAATACATACAGTAACAGTAAGTAAAATATTGAAGTGTTCTTTTATTGAGATTTCAAACATTGCCCAGGGGAATTAAATCTATGGTCATAAAGAAAATACAAACTCGTGAAAACTTTACTACTTTTTTTTTTTTTTTTTTGGTAAAAAAAAAAAAAACAAACAACACGTCAACAGCTTCTTGCAGAGCCTGTGTGCTATGATTCCTGCCAAAGAAATTTCAAGAAGTTAAGAATCATACCACTAGAGAGTGTAAGAATCATCTCAACATTGTGCCAAAAACCCAAGTATCAACCTCAAGAGAGATCTGAGCCTATCTAGAACTACCTGTATCATTCAGGTAGCTCTATTCCAAAAACAGTTTCAATTTAAAACTTCAGAGTTTACCCTGTGATAAAGAAATACAAAAGCAGTTAAGCCATGAATGTTGCTTACACTCACCTGAGAAGAACATGTAATCTCTGTGCAACCTCTAGTGAATGGCAACAAAGCCAGAGATCTATATTTTGCATCATATCTTGATGGAAATACCAAAATTGCTGCAAGAAATACAGATTACTTCACAGCAGAAACACTTACTTAAAATAGTAAACATTAATGAATATAAACACAATACCTAAATCCAGCATCATCTGTGAATGGACCCTGCAGCAATGGTTTTGGAAAGTATGAACTCCCTGCAGTCATCCCTGTAGTGCATCAAATCAACACATTTATTTCTAAAAGTTTCACATGCAGTATTAGTCTATCTTCTGCTTCTAGCAATTTTAGCTGGAATCCTTTGACACTAGCTGCATGGACAAATAAGGAGGGGACAAAAGGGACAATTCATTACTTACAGAAATAATTTTCTGGGGTGGGACACCAGAAGTTCTAAATAATCTTTTTACTCAAGAAAAATTAACAAGTTAATAAAAGCAACCTCCAACTAAACTACAAAAGATGGGGGACAGGGGACACGGGGATGGACACGCTCCTGAAAGCCCTTCACACAATGGCATACCAAAGCAAGTCCTATTTGTGTCCCTATCAATTAGATTCTAACAACATCCACAAGCCTCAATATGATTTTTTCCCCCACTGCTACTGCACAGACCATTCTTGAGTTCCACAGCGTAAAACCGGGTGTTGACATTGGTCTCCACATTTGAAAACATTAAGAGGCAGCAAGAGAGAGATCATCTCCTTTCAATTAGTTTCTCACCACCAAAAAAACCTAAACCAACCAATCTTTAAAACCCATCAGCTGACGCTAAGTAATCTGCATCCTTATACCGGTCATAACCCTACCAAAGCAAAGGGGAAGAGGCTTCCTTTCCCAAGGGGAAAAGAGAGGCAGCAATCTTCTCTTTGTTCTACCTCCTCCATATTCTGGTCGCATTGCTCATGATTTAGCTTCACTTTACAGGCCCTTTGGTCCTCATTGAATTATTTACCAAATGCATGGATACTTCATCTATCAATTTGATCCTTAAAATAGTATCTTGGAATTGGAATAAACACAGTAGCTACTACAGAACTATCACTCAAAGAGCCAGCCATATGCTACTATTATTAAACACATCTCTAACAAAACCCTAATAAGAACAAAATTGTTTCAAGGCATGTAGGAGTCACTCAAATGAAAGCCCAGAAAACTAGTTTATTCTTTACGTTACTACTGTGCCCAAAAGCATTCTTCATGCTGGCTCATTACCTAGAACTAATCACAAAACTATTCAAAATCCCAAATTATCATTTATTTAGTCGTATTTCAAACATTTGCTACTACATTTTGATGCCACAAAGTTTATATATGGAATAAATTACGAAAGAGCATAGAAAAACACCTGAATTAAATAATTTCAGTGCATTTTAATTTTCCTGCATCAAAGCCTTCTCGTATGTTCCTTCCCATTTTGAATATTGTGTTTCTCAATATGTCTTACTACTACAGAAACAGTAGTTTTAACTAGCGATTTGGAAACAAAAGAAACTAAAGCACACCAGTAACTTAAGGAACCCATTGTCCTATGTATCAAAACACGTAACTTCATAATAAAGCTGCTGTATCTTACAATAAACAGTTTTTCAATATTTTTCAATATATTCTATTAAAATATAAAGAGTAATTCAAGTTTGATGAGATTTGAGACTGAGATTATGTTTGTTTCAATGTTCTATATACGTTGCTATCAGCCATTTAAAAAAGCATTAGAGAGACCAATATTCTTATAGTTAAATTTTTATTTTTGATATGGTAAATTTAGTATTAACTGTTATTTAGTCAAACTGAAAGTTTTGGGGAAAAGATCACATAGGTTGCAAACATGGTAAAGAAATGCATAGAGAAGGAGGGTTAAACTGCTATTTTCCATAAAAATAACCATTAGTTTACTATTTCATTGGAAAAAATGGAATATAAAATTATTTTGAAAATACAAGGATTTTTCAGAAGTTTTAAAAGGTTAGAACAACTATAAATATATATTCTTTATCTATCATCATCATATACACATACACACACTCACAGACCCTCTGAGAATACAATATTCATTTTGCTGCAGAAGAACAGACATTGCATAACAATGAGATCTGCTAATGAAATCAGCCATCAACCTGGAATACATATGTATTAAACCAAGACCTCAGTGTCATTTTCTTTTTGCATCGTTTGTTCCTTCTCTCATTTTTCCTCGACCTTTCAGTATCTCATCCTCCTCCTGGTTTCACTGCTTCAAGTACAGCAATATAGCAAAATATTTTGTTAACACTGTATGTACAACACTTATGTTACAAAATTTATTTCTCTACTTATTGCTAAACATGGATTCTAATTGCATGGTTTCTATCAGCATTGTTAACGTAGCCTCAAAAGAAAAATCAATGGGTGCTAAGGAGACAAAGGAGGTTTATTTCTCTGTAAAACAGAAGGAATATCTAATAAAAATTGGGTGTCACTTGGAACAAACTATACTTTCACAGCTGAAGTTGCACACCAATTAATACAAGAATTTAATACAAGAACTTAATACCAGAACAACACATTTTTAAAAATATCTCCTCTATATTTATCTAATGATTAAACAGGAACAGAATTTAGAACGACTGCATGAATAAAAGTGTAATTGCTTTGCATGAACATGCAAAGTCATCACGAAACCAAGTAAAACAATCCAGCAAGTTCAGTAACAGTATGTATAAGCATGCAGTATACTTATCAGTTACGCAAAACATCTTTACTGAAAAAGAGATGAATACTGAATGGAATTATTTATTCTACTACTCAGAGCTGACCACAAAAATTAAAACATTACAGAAGTATTTTAAAAGACATTTTTCTCTCATTATACAATACCATATTTTGGTTTTGTGGGATATATGCTGCTTTGTACTTAATAGATAAAAAGCAACCTTCTTACACCCCTAGCTCCAAGAGTATCAAAACTATGATTTGAATTCACCCCAAAACTATTAAAACTAATAATACAGCCCACTAAATTTTTCTACTGTTCTCATTTTACAGAGTTTTTTAATTGAAATAATACAAATAAGATATTGTTACTATAATGCCACTACCAAGTTAGCATTATTGTTGATAAGCTCCAAAAGTCATACAAAAAACTAATACAAAACAGTAGAAAATAAATGTTTGCTGGCTTGTTTGGTAGGATGGATTTTTTCGTTTGTGTGTGGGGTTTGTTTGCTTGTTTTTCTCCTGCCTTTTTCAACTAACTCCAAAACCCTAATTCCATGAAGACAAACCACCAATTAGTTACTGTTAGTATACCAAAATTGCATGCAGAACTCCTTTGGAATAAATGAAAGTAATTTGTAATTTACTTTCTCATTTTATCTTGAGGGCATAAGGAAGTCATTCAGTCATTCTATAGTTATGATGGCCATCACAACACCAAAGAAAAAGGAGGCACAAGAGACCACTGAAAAATAGAGAAGAAAAATAATGAAATGTCTGAAAATGGACTTAACCATCCCTGAAGCCAGTCATATCAAATCGTCACTATACAATCCAGGAAGAACACCATCAAGATACTGGATGTAACGAACTAGGTAAGTAATTGAAAGCATAAAAATTTCCATAAACTCTTTTCATATGTGCGCCAATTCTTCCTTTTTAAATTAACAAGCACCTATGTCATTGAGCGCTTTGAAAGCTGAAAGCACGTACCGTATCGCCTTATTTTTCTTTCCATTTCTCTCACTTTTACAGATATGCGGCTACATGATACAAACATCCAGGCATATGTCATGTGAAGCAGTCTTACTCTCATTTGTGCATTATGATGTCCTAATAAAAAGATGTACGAAGACTATTTGCAATCACATGCTACCAAAAATGCTTCTATTTCAATTACAGAGCATTTGTCCTTCTGCAAAAAAGCCATCCACGTTACACCTCAAAAATGACTGAAACTGAATAGATAGAGGCACAGTTAATTATAGTGGGCTCACCTTTAAAAGCAAAGACTATACAACCTCCAGGGTTTGAAAGAAAGAGACTCTAATGCAACAACCTTGACCCTTGAAAGTACTGGGTCATTTTCTTCTGTGATGAACAGTGATTGCTTTCTATAATTCTAACAATTGTCAAGTAGGCTAAAGAGTATGGCTGGCAGGTGATGGTTGTGAAACACTTGCACTTTTAACAATGACTTATTACCCTGTAATACAGGTCAACTGTCCAATTGAACATCTTCTACAAGATGTTATAGGCTCTTGAAGCCATATACGACAACAACTGACATCAATGGTTTTATTAGGGATCAAATTAGTGTATATGGGATCTAAGAATATACAGAACTGTTAAAGGACATAGTCTTAATTCAAACAATTAAATGAAAAAGACTCTAAGATATCCAAATCTATTGTACATATGAAATATGTCTTTCTGGTACATAACTGTTGACACTAAGCAATCATGCATATATCTTAAGTACAGGACATCAAACTTCACAACTTACACAACTTGGCACAAATTTCATTGATAGGAATGAGAATATAGAAACCAGTTACTCTACACATAAAAGTGAACCCTCATTCTATAAATACAGACTCAACCTCATAGAAAAATACAGATGAAACCATATCAACAGTACACAGAATTAGATGCTGCCAGGTGCTAAAAGACACCTGAATTTTTATCAATAAAGAAAAAACATGAACTCAGAAATGAGACTGAATTTATCACAGAAACAGCTTCTTTCAATATACAGTCTAAAATTCTGTACTTTGCTGGAATAAATCACACAGATATAGATGCCCACAGTATGAACATATTTGAAAAATTAACCCTGTCCAGTTTACTGTGGTTTTTGTTGTGGTTTAAAATCATATTCCAGAGAATTAACAGTTCACATATACAGTTTTAGTATTGTGCTGTACTAGTAGTCATATCTAGGCACACAAACACACACATGCCCTTACTTTCAGTAACACACAATGCTTAGTTAAAAGCTATTTCTGGCACTTCATGCAGAAATTGCAAGCATCCTTCAAAGCTTACTTTTAAAAAATCTGGCAATGAAACACACTTATGTTTTTTCATAATGATATCCCAAATTGTACTGAATTGTGATGACTACTATTTATCTATTTTTAGGGAATAAAAGTGGAGGACAATTTATTAAAGCACAGGAGGAACTCCCGAACACTGGAAGGTCACAGCCTATGTGCTGAGCTGCTAAGCAAAAACATCTATGATGTTCCAGAGCTGCCATTTTTCTTCCTTGACAAAGACTCCATCTGCCACAAAGCCATTTACAGCCTCCGAGTCAGAATATCAATGATTTCCAACCATTCTGCAAGTCTGCTTTCACCTTGACATCACCTCTGTAATACATCTAAAACAGATGATACGTATAACCCCTCTACAAGCTCTAAGCCCAGGCTAATTCAGCTGATACGCATTTAAGCTGTGCTCTAACATACCATTTCTTTACTTCCTCTGAATTGTGCAAGAACATTAAAACTCCAAATTCTACATCCTTTTCATTGCTGTGCTTGTTTTAAATAAATTACCTTTGGAAAACCTAAAACCTTAGGTTTACCTTTGGAAAACCTAAAAATCTTTCAAATATTGACAAAGCATAAAAAAAGTTATAAAACATCTGATCATTTTAAAATCTGTATTTACATAATGTACATGCACACAATCTCAAATTATTTTTTCCTCTCCAAATAAACAAAACATGCCTAGTAAGATCCTTATTACAGACCACGATGCAGAATGAACTATCACAGCTTCACTGAAACCAAGAAAACTACATTCAGCTCTACATCTCTTGATGTATATACAAACTGATTTAAAAAAAAAGATTCCAGGTTAGAGCTGGGACAAAAAGAAAAGAAGATCTTGCCTTACTAAATGAATGCCTAAAGAATTAGGTCCTCAGATAAAACAGATTATACATGGATGGATAAAACCAAATTTCCCCCCCCCCCCCCATGCATACGCACACACTGTATATGCACACACACGGTCTACATCAAGTATGAGCCTATGCAGTCCATCATCAGGCTCATCACAACACAACTTCAGTGAATGTATTCCTTGATAGCAGCTTTTGGAGTCTTGAAATTCAGATAGATGTGGTACTCTACAGTGATTTTTAAATGTGCAAACTTGCAGTTTGTTTTTACAGTGAAACTGGACCACAGGAGAAACAATTTTGTATTACAAATATATATGTAAATGCATACGATCGCATAGTTAGATGTCCAACTATTCCCAAAAAAATCCTCAATATGTTAAATATATAGAAGCAAAATATTTGAACGCTAGAGAAAACTTGCAAGCAACTTCATGAAAATTTACTTCGTAACACCTGTAAAGTACATATTTTACAATCTCAACTTTACCTCCCATCCTTTCTTCTCATTGCCTATGTCTTTTACCTCTTCCTGTTACAGAAGTAATAGTGTCAGACACTTGATAAATTGAACCTGTTCTATTTCTTCGTGCTCTCTGTAGTTCAGGCTGCTTTCAATATTCCAAACATAAACACAATTTAAGCCAAGAATATTTTTCTAAGTCCATATGGAAAAAATGTCTCTTCATCCCCCAAAATGCATTGCCCCCCTAGAATTTCCCTGGCTAAATCACACTAGGGCTTGCGTAGACTGCAATATAAGGTTGAACTAGTTCAGGCATTACCTTTGTGCTTGCCTTAGAAAGGGGAGGATCAAATATACACGGATACATATCCAACATGTTTATTTCATGACTTACAGGTATTCACCTGACACGCTCATATCGCATCTCACCCAAAAAAAAACCAAAACCAAAACCAACCAATCAAACCCCACCAAACGTGTTCAGTTTTCCACCTGCTATAACATACATCTCGGTCCCTTCTTATCTCATCTGCAATTCAACTACCCCTACCCATCTCCTCATTACCACTAGCTAATTACTTTGGGTTTTTAGTGGTGTTAAAGTGGGTTGCCAAACTATAGAATACAAGAGAGCACCTGCATGAAACATACTTGTCTCAAATCAAATATGGACCAGCACTACATTGTTCACTATTTTTTGCACCTAAGAGTCAAACCTGAAGAAGGGCGGCACCATGCTGCATCCAAATTCAAGACAATTGTTCCCAAATTGGGGAAAACCAGGCCCAAGCGAAAAGCAAAGGAACATGTCTTTGAGAGGATGTACTACAATGCAGCAGAGCTAAGGAGGCAACCAAGATAAGGTATTCAGTCACAGGCAGATCTGGGAGACAGGACTACCTCACTGAGGATGTGGAAGGGCAGTGGAAAAAACAAGAGTCAATCACTGTAAGAAATCCAATACCTCTCAGTCTTACACAACTGCAGCTATCTTCCACCACATATTCCCTGCTATGAAGCATTGACTTGACTCAACAATTCCTTAATGCTACTGCCTCTTTCTAATTCTATCCTCCTCCTTTACAAATCCTAGGAGGAAAGAGACAAAGGGGGACAAAAGGAAAACAATTAAGAAGTTAAGATAGAATCATAAGATTGGAAGGATCTTACAGAGCTCATCTGGTCCCATCTCCTGCTCAAAGCACGGTTAACTTCGAAGCTACATCAAGTTGCTCAGAGCCTTGTCCAGTAAACAAGATGCAGATTTTGCAGGCTGAGTGCCCATTTCAGTGTAGAAACATAGACTGGTTTAGGTTGGAAGGGACCTTCAAAGATCATCTAGTCCAAAACCCCTGCCATGCGCAGGGACATCTTTTACTAGGTCAGGTTGCGCAAAGCCCCATCCAACCAGACCTTGACCATTTCCAATGACGGGGCATCCACAACTTCTCTGGGAAAACCTGTTACAGCGCGTCACCACCCTCATTGTAAAGAATTAATTTCTTACGTGCAATCTAAACCTACCCTCTCTTTCAGTTTAAAACCACTGCCCCTTGTCTTGTCACTACAGGCCCTGGTAAAAAGTCTCTCTCCATCTTTCTTATGACCCCCCTTTATGTATTGAAAGGCCGCCATCGGGTCTCCCCAGAGTCTTCTCTGCTCCGGGCTGAACCAACGCAATGCTCTCAGCCTTTCTTCATAGGAGAGGGGTTCCAGCCCTCTGATGGCCGCTGTGGCCCTCCTCTGGACCCACTCTTAACAGGTCCATGTCTTTCTTGTACTGGGGACCCCAGAGCTGGACACAGTGCTCCACGTGGGGTCTGACGAGAGCTGGGTAGAGGGGGACAGTCACCTCCCTTGACCTGCTGGCCACGCTTCTTTCGATGCAGCCCAGAATACGACTGGATTTCTGGGCTGCAAGCACACATTGCCAGCTCGTGAAGTTTGATAACTTCCATTCTCAGGAATTTTTCCCTTTTGTCTAATCAAATTTTCCCTTCTCATAATTTGTGTCTTTTGCCTCTTCTCTTTTCATTGTACACTTCCAAGAAGAATCTAACTTTTCTTCTCTTTAACACCTTTTAGGCAGCTCAAGATAACCATTAGCTTCCCTGATCCTCCTCAAGGCTGAACGATGCCAATTCTCTCACACACCTGTATTACGTCATGCACTCTTGTTCCCTCTTCATCTTGGTAGCCAACCACTGGGGTCACTAAAGTATGTCACTACCTTTCCTGTACTGGAGACCCCAAAATTGGGATGCAGCACTCTACATGTGGTCTCACAAAGGCCAAATGGGGCAGTGGGAACCACTTCCCTCAGACTGCTGCCTACACTCTCGCTAATAGGCCCCATGATGCAGTTGGCCTATTTTGCTGCAAGAGTGCACGGCTGACTCAACGTTCAGCTTGCTGCCTACCAAAACCCCAATGGTTCCTGGCACAGCCCCCAACCTATCCTGCTAGGCAAAAATTTCTGAAAAAAATCTTTAATACTTATTCACTCGCTGTTAAGATAATTAGTAAATGGTTTATGGACTAGTGATGCTACAAGCAACAGAAGAACAGAGCTACAACCACAAATCAAGAATAAGCCAAGGCCTTCTTGTGCCTTTCACACACTGAAGAGATGCTGATGAGTATGCTGCTCCCAGTTACCAAGCTGTACTGTTTTTACATCAGTTTCTCACAAAACACACATCTAAGCTCTTCCAGTTGTCAAGTTAAAAATAAAAGAATTCTCATTGTTCATTTAATTAAATATCCCAGTTGCCTTCTCAGTTTTGACTCTTTTGATTCCACTATTTCAAGTTTTCTTTATTACCACAGGATTTACTACTTACCTTAAAATCAGAAAAGAAATTAAATAAGGCAAATTTAGTTTTGCCTAAGGATTTTTAAGACTTTAAGAATACAATCAAATATCAAATGATTCACAGTAATATTATGAATTCTGGTAATAGCAAATGAAAAAACCCACGTACAATACGCTTCTCTCCTTGAACTTGTAACCCTTACCCAGACCACACTTTTTGGAGCTTTCCTGTGGTGAATTGGTAAAGTCCTACTAAAAGCAGCTTTCTAGTTGAAACAGGAACACAATACTCAGATTAGCTACCAGCAGAAAAGTCCCTGAAGACTTAGGTTCAAAAGATAAGGTTGCATCAACTTACATATGGAAAATTATCTTTTCGATAGTTGACTAGAAATGTCTTCTTAAACTAAACAACTAAATTACAGAGCTACTGTATATTAAGACTCTGAAATTTAATTAGAAAAAATATTTCTCATTTCCCATAAGCAGACAAAGCTTTGTATTTAAATGCTAAGAACACTTCTTTCTATGAGAAAGCCAAAGCAAACAAAGTGAAAACTCTAATCACATGTACTGTGAAAGATTTCTGAACTTTTAAACTTTTGAAGTAACTGTAAACAACAAAAACACTTTTCTGTGCAAACAGATCGCTGCTATTGCAAAGATAAAACCAGCTGGTCTTAATAATACAGTGATACTACCGAAAATTCAATTTACATCTGAGCTCCTCCAGTTGCCATCTGTACAGTAAAGCTTAATAAACCACTTATTCCTCCTAACAGATGCTAATCATGGATTGACAATACATAATCAAAATCTGCTCTTTAACCCTTTCAGCAAATAACCATTATTAAATCTGGTTTGCAGCAGCAACATTAAAACAGTTGGGAGTAACTCTTACAGAAGTTGTGTCAGTAGTGGGGGTTGTTTTGTTTTGTTTTTTAAAACTGCCTTCCTATTATAAAATACAACACATCAAATGTAGTCTATTAGTTTAAAAGAAAACTGTCTTCCACAAAGAAATATGCAGTTTATTAATTCCTTCCTTGAAACTTTCAGTCATTTTGTAATTTTACTTCCACAATTGTTTTATCTAGCATGTTAATTTGTTTTCCTTGATAAATAAATCTAAACATACACATACAAGCAAGCATATATACTTACACACACAATGACCATATTTGCAGACAAATCAGCAACATATAACAATAAACTACTTCTAATTCAATTTTTTGAGATTATTTTCTAAAAATAACTATGCAAAAATAAGTAGAATGGCATAATTGCCTTCTGCCTTTTATTTACACTCTGTATAATTACTGTAAGCACATAAAACTGTTAAAATTGTATTATTTTTAGTTTCTTAGTCAATGTTAATTGTTGTTATTATACTGAAGTAAAGATATAATTAAATCTGCAGGTGTTACACATGTATGAAGGAAGTAAATTCTCACATTCTTTGGGGGATGGGCTGTTTTGGAAGCTTTTATGTTTTTTCTGAGCTTGCCAAACGTACATCCACCTACACTGTCAAAAAACCAAACTGCTAGTTTTCAAATACTATTACTACAAGCTATGAACAGCATGTTTTCATGGAATCACAGAATGGTTCGGTTTGGAGGGCACCTTCAAAGATCATCTAGTTCCAACCCCCCTGCCGTGGGCAGGGACACCTTCCACTAGACCAGGTTGCTCAAAGCCCCGTCCAACCTGGCCTTGAATACTTCCAGGGATGGGGCATCCACAACTTCTCTGGGCAACCTGTTCCAGTGTCTCACCACCCTCACAGTGAAAAAAGATTCTTCCCTATGTCCAATCTAAACCTACCCTCTTTCAGTTTAAAACCACTGCCCCTTGTCTTGTCACTACAGGCCCTGGTAAAAAGTCTCTCTCCATCTTTCTTATGACCCCCCTTTATGTATTGAAAGGCCGCCATCGGGTCTCCCACGGAGCCTTCCCTACTCCAGGCTGAAACATGCCAGCTCTCAGCCTTTCCCCACAGGAGAGGTGTTCCAGCCCTCTGACCATTGTTGTGGCCTCCTCTTGACGTGCTCTAACAGGTCCGTGTCTTCCTTGTACTGTAGGCCCCAAAATTGTTTTGGGGGAATATAAAACCAAAGATTCCTTTTCCATAACCGAATGCACCTTCACATGAATTCTCTGCATCCTTTTGAGTATGAAAAAAGGCAAATACAGCTATGTATCTAGATGCTTAAGCTAACTTCTAACAAGAAGAATGGGAACAGTTGTGGGGAGGGAGTTAATGATACACTCAAATTGCCATAAAACCATAGAACTATTTGTTTTCTTCTTTCTTTCCCCCTTACCTCTCCATACAGCATGTTCCAATTTGTTATCAATAGTTTCTCATTAGCTGCCAGTTCCCAGACTTATCTAATTTCACTTACAGTTCAACTATCACATTTTTTGTGCAATTTCTTTTGTTCTGAGACATAGCAGCTGACAAGTGATAAAGCACATTTTTTTTTAAAAAAAAAAACACAAGATGCTTGCCTAACTTGCATATTTCTGCAAGTCTGCTGTGGTTTTATTTAGTTTGCAAACAGGCTACTATTTACACACACTTAAGTTTCATGTAAGTGAAGTGCTTTTCTTGGCAATTTGCTTCTGTATTTTAGAACCAGTAATTCAAATATACAAAGTCTTTCTTGGGTCTGACAGCAAAAAAGCTCAAGCACTTTTTTTGTTGTTGTTCACCTTCACACTCCTAGTCACCAATTCAAAGTAGGCCAATGCATACTTCATTACTGTAAAAAGAAACCAGGTAGTTTTCAAAACCTGTCAGATCCTTACTTCTACTTTCTGTAGAAAGCATGATTTATAAAACCTTTAACAACTTCCTCTTCTTTGCTCCAATTTTTTTTTCTCCTCCACCCTCCCCCGCCAAAAAATGGAAAAAACGTAAGTGTAGATCTCACCTACAAACATTCTGCTAACCGCAGTGCTCACCAACTCCAGTATTCCTGTAATGGCAACATCTCTCAAACGTAACTTGTCATCACAATTTTGGTCAAATTCTGAGGCCTCTCTTCTTAACTTTACCTTAACTCTCTAGAAAATTTTGTTCAGCCTTCTGCTCAGCTGATCTTTTACTTGTAAATCACTTGTTTAATTATAGCCATTAATAAATTGTTTAGTTACAACCATATAGAAAATTTTTAGAAAGTATTATCTGCGTACTGTGTCAACATTTTACATTATTTCTGTTTCCACTGTTAGAATTCCCCACCACCACCTTCTGGAACAAATAAAAAGAGCCATCATTAGGGATGAAAAGAATTTTGTATTTTGGGAGTACAAATTAGCATCCTCAAGAACCTCTTATCTAAAATGGCATGACTTTAACAGGAGAAAAAAAAAAGAAAAGAAAAAAAAAAACACCACAACCAAACAACAACAAAAAACCCCACAACTCACAGAGTATAAAAAATTATTACTTGCCATTTTTCCTAATCTTTTCAAGCTCTCCCTTGAGCAACCTGTCTGTTACAACAGAATGCATACTGAGGTGCCATTTCTTTGTTTGGATGGAAAATTTGTTATTGCTTCATAACAAAGAAAATATGTTCTGTAGGCTGAAGAATTGACTGTACCCACAAAAAAGTTAGAGATGACTAAGGACATGTTTCTTCTTCTTCAGTGATTTGACATTTTTCATCAGGCTGAAGAATTGACTGTACCCACAAAAAAGTTAGAGATGACTAAGGACATGTTTCTTCTTCTTCTTCAGCGATTTGACATTTTTCATCCCTCACAAAAGGATTAAGTAACTTATAGTTGGTCATAAACACACGAGCAGAATAAACCAGTACACTGAGTTAGTACAATCAGCCTTAAAAATAAGCTTGTTGAGAGAAAGAGATCTACACCTGGCCATTATTTCCCTCGCATTTTTTAAGGCCTACTGGAAAACTGGTCAAAAAGCACAAATCTTTCTATAAATTCTCCTGTTCTTCTCCAATTGCATATTTAAAGGGAGAAAAGTTATGCATGTCAACTTGACCATTTATGGAGCATTACCATTCCACTGAGTAAGGCACTTTTTTGTTCATATTCATCCTGATTGTTCCACAGAGTAACAGAGGTCAGCTGCAGCCAGCTAGCAGCTCTCATTCCGTGATTGTAGGTCTAGGGAAAACTGCCCCTCAAAGTACGATCTAGACTTGTTTGTGGTTAATAACTCCCAAAACATTAAGGAGGAAGGAGCGCTCATAACACTTGAACGTTCAGAAAAGTCAGAGAGAAATTTTCAACTCAGGCAATGGTTGTTTTCCTATTTCTAAGCACCTGTATTGTCAATGGGATTGCATCCCTTCCCAAGGAAAAGGACTAATTTTGGTTAGTTGTTTTTTTTTTTTAAACACGATTTCACAAGTCAGAAAGTTAGCAGGTTTAGCTTTTTAAAGCACAAGATAGGGTAATGTTCAAAACTAATTAGATACTACACCCCCCTACCCGCTGCAAAACTGGAAGCTTCTTCTAGGAAGCTTCAACGCCTTTCTTCAGACACAGGGAGGCAGAGAAGGTAGCAGTCTCTCAGTTTCAGCACATCCCAGAAAAAAAACGTTATCTCATTAACAAAAAAAAAAACCCACAGGGTTCAGCTTTTATGAAAAGAAAGTTTTTTCATTAAAACTGGCTCACCTTACAGAAGCTGGCAGTATACTACTGTATTAAAGAAAGTTTCACAATGTCTGATGCCTGCAGTAAACTCTAAATCCTAGATACAGTCTTCCTATTTTTGTCTATTATTGCAAATTACTTAATGACTTTCCTAGTTCCGCTTTTTTTTTTTTTTTTAAATTGGTTCAGATAGCTGCTCCTCACTTCGAAATAGCAGGCTATCTTACCTCCTGCCCTTACCTGCTCTCATATCACTGCCTGCTAAGTGATGTGTTCACTAGAAAACTGTTCTTTTGACCTTTAATTCACTTGATCTCTCCTTTTTAATAGATCTGCTCTCTCCAAATAAATCTATTCATTCTTTGAATTCAACAGATGTTGGTGCTCTTACCATTCCCGTAAATATTGTATTAAGTCACATGTAGTGGTTTTAATAGCTTCTCTTTCCACATTGTACAGAAAGCGTGCAACCGTACACTTAAAGAAGTACTTAAAAAACCTGAGCCTTTTAAACTTAATCTTAAAAATTATTTTAATCAGCATGCAAAAGTGATTGATTTAGCCTTTTTTTTTCTTCCCTATTGTCAGTGCAAATTTTATCTTTACTGAGTGTAAAGTTACCTCTGGGATAAGGTCGCTACTGAAACATAAGACTCCACTGTATCACCCAATATCGTGTCTGGGATCCAAACAAGGCTTTTGTTAACTAACATATCTCATTATTGGGCATAAACTTAAATTTGTAAAGGCATATTCTAAGTATGTTATTTGCAATTTTCAGGGTATATTCTCACAAGTATGAAGAATTGATGGTTAATATGAGGAGCACCAAAATAATAAACTTCAAAAATCATTTCAAATCTATTTCAGATTTTCCTCTCTTACTTTTATACTTACTGTCTGCCAGGTACCTAAAGTTAAAAAGCGTGCCTGAAAGTTGCATCTGTGAGCTAAGCAAAGCCAGTCAGGCTTTCTGTTTAAACTTCTATCTATTTTAGTTTTCAGTGTTAACTTTGTCTAAAGGTAAGTACTGGAGTAAGACACAAATACTTTTTTTCCTTTAGTTATCCTGAAAAAAACGAAGCAGATTGATGTGAATGCAAAATTCTTCATTTCCGAATAGTCTAGTAAACTATCTATTAATAAAACAAGATAATTCATGTTCATCATGTAGCAAAATATCACACATTCAAAATACTTTTCAAAGTTGTTGAAATTGATTTTGGAATCCAAACTCTCAGCAGAATATCTCTATTCATTTTAAATATTCCCTAAACTGTATAACGTCAGACAGCAAAACTACTAAAGGTATACTGAAAACGTGCAACACACTAAAATTACATTCTACAATATTTATATTTCAAGCCTACATACAAAGAAATCCAGAAAGAATGATAACAGTGTGATCGTGGACATTAATTGTTAAAGACCTACTCAATAGTTAAGCCTGAAGTCACAAAAGTAATTGCACATGTGGACTAGGAATCTAAATGTCTTAGTTAAGCCTGTGCTCAATGTCTTGCTGAAATCAGGATCTGTATGCAGAATTTAGCACTAAGCCATACAGTACGTAACATTTGCCTTTTCCCTATGTGATTCATGCTTCTCAGAAAATTATCAGAACGCTTATTACTTACTGTGATGAATGTGGTCAGTTCTGTGACATTGCTGTTTTGCAACCTGCAAACAGAAAACAATTAATGATCAGCTGAGTCATCCTTTCATCAAGCAACTTTTACAAGTTTCACAAAGAAAGACACGTCAAACGGAACAGTAACATTTCTCAAAAAAACATGTGAAGTATTTCCAGTGTAGTGAAAACAGTTTGTTTCCCACAGCCAGATATGAAGCCATTAAAACAAGAATAGTTTAAGCCAAATGTTATGTAATCACACTTTTTTTGTTTGCAACCAGCTGTTTAAATACACATATCCATTTTACCCTTACTAAACTGTGAATGATACAGGACAATGTGTTCTCCTGTGACGTACACAGCAAGGCAAAGGAATCTTTCTGTTAAAATGCAAAAAGAATTCTGGGCTCCCAGAAATCAATGGGAATTTTCAGTTTTGTTTATATGGAACCAGAGTTTCATTCCATTACTGATGCTCTCTAGCACGAGGACTTCCAATTCTCCTAATGCTATGCGAATTCAGAAGCATCTCTATGTCAGTACAAAATCCACACATATTTCACTGAAAATTTAAAACTAAAAATAACTTTTGAACACTTGTTTGGATTGCTTTCTTCCCAGATTTTTTTTCCCTGGGTAGATCAAGTTTTTCTAAACACATAGTTCATACACACTGTATAGGAAATAAAAAGAGCATAACAGATGCAACATTTCGAACACAACCATTTCAGGAAAATGTTACTTGCTATACTAGTAGAAATCTGGAATTGTTGGGGTTTTCTAATAATTATTTTTCACTGAAGACTAGTAAAGAGTCAGTGAAATTTTAAATCAGTTCGATCTTTTAAAAATATATTCTGAAGCATTAAACATATACTTGCTATACAAAGCTTGTAGAAGCTCTCCAGCTACTTTAATAGACAATTTTAACTGAGCAAATATGCGTAATTCCATACATATCAAAAAATGCTAGGGTAAAATGGCATGTCAGGAGGGTTTTTTGTTGGTGGTTTGTTTGGGGCTTTTATTTTACACTGAACACTTTTTTTAAAAAACAAATGTGTAGAAAAATGGACCTTTTTACTCTAGAATTTCTTCTACAGCATCACACTGATGGGAGCATAAAAATGGCCTATCTCACAGTGGCACAGTCAAGAAAACATACTAATAAATTTACACAAACAAATCTTCAGCCACCTACATAAGCAAGAACTTCTTTTACAGATTAGTAAACTAAGTAACAATTTAAATCTAGGTAGATAATTACATCAACAACAGCCACAGTTTTTTAAATTTAATTTTAAATTACAACCTGTAAATGTGTGGGCATTAACACCAACAATTGTTTTGTTTGTTATGGCCACTACTGTCAAACTACACTCCCAGGCCTGCCAGGAAAACGATAGGTATTTTTCTCCCTTGTCAAAGGACAGCCAGTTCCTCCTAACAGTCAATAGCAACATCATCAACCTATACAGGAAAGGAACCACGCTTGTCATCCGAAGGAGAAATCAAAACATTACTGTTTCCCTTCTCTACCCTACTGCCATCCTTTGACAACACCAAGAAAACCCCCAACCTACTAGTCCAGAAACAAGCAAGAAAGAAGTGATGGAAAGAGATATGACATAGTAACTACACCATTCAAAAAGTGGGAGCAAAGCATTTGAGAAAGGAAAAGCTTAAGAAAGTATGTATTTTGCTACTCTCTCAACCATCCTAATGGCTGACTAGAACCCTGAACTGTCCTTCAGAAAGTAGAAAACAAAATCATATTTCTTCTTCTAAGTTGGAAACGTGGTATTTCCTATATTAGCTGAAGCTCAAGTACTTGCTGCCTGTTATGATTTTGCACATACGTTCTACTTCTGACTACATCTATACCTGTGGCACTGCAAAGTTTTGGTTTTAGGATCAGACCTCAAGACACTGACTAACTCACCAAAACCTGAACCTTGGGACAAATGCTGGAGGTTCAATAGAGTTGAGAGAGTGAAAACAGCTCCTGAAGTTCCAGCTTGCCATTTGCAAGGAATGATAACCAACTACCTTACCGGCAGGCAGAGCATACTGCAGTCACAGCTTCCTCAACCCTGAATACTGTCCAATGAGAAGAAAAAGTTTCTCTATAGAAAAGTTACCCAAATCCCTAAGGATCCAACCATATTGGAAAATAACCTACTTGTTTCCCCTGGGTAACACCACTTCCTAAAGAGAAGAAAAGACTGGGAGGAAATCTTGAGTAGTAGATTCAGCCTGATGCTCTCCGACAATCTGTTGCTTCAACACATCTCCCTTACCAGCTGCTGACTTCTCTATGCTTCGTCTGCTCCGACTGGATGCAAGTATGTAAACCAAGGAGTGAGGAAAGAGAGAGGGGCTTTTGTCGTCTCTTCTCTATCCTTAGTACATGAAAAGGGTCATTACTTGGAAAATCCTCTACAACTTTACTAGAAATGCAAAAAATTGCAAACAAAGTAGTTTCCGCAAGAAATTGAAATAGGTACTTAAGAAACTGTAATACAAAAGACTGCACGACTGCAAATAAAAACAGATAAAAGTTTTAGAAACAGGCTTTACTATGGCTCCAATACTTCAAGGACTGCATATGATAAGAATTATTCCCAAAGCAAAAAATTCAGCATTAGCTATGTGCATAAGCAAAATCACTTTGTACTGTCCGGAGCTATCTCACAGCTTCATACCGCACAAATTACTTCAGATAGTAATGTAAAATGTATTTCAGCAAAGTACATTCGTATTTTCTTAGCTTTCTTTGACTAAAGACCTACTAAAGTCAGTCTTTAATCTCAAATGGTGCAGTAAACACTTCAATCCGCCTTCAAAACACAGAGGATCTCGAAGTTCTGCTGCCTGTGTAAGCTTTCAGCCTTCTACACTCTGATACTCATGTTCTTGGAGGTCATGTTCTATGTCCATTCCTACCTTGAATACCTGTGTATCTGCGTGAGCCAGAAGGCAAGAACCTTTCCATAGGCAGCTGAGGCATGAAGTTGAGTGCACCTCAGGGAAGGGGTGGGATAGGAGGGTTGTCAAATTGGTTGGAAAGGGGTGATAGGACACGAAACCAGAGTTTGAGACAGACGGACAGAGGTACCAGGAAACATCCGGGAGATGTGAGGATGACAAACCAGGAGGGGAAGACACCAGAAAACACACGATTGCGCAATATCACCAGCAGGTGCTGGGGTACGCAAATAGGGTAATTTCTTAATCCCCTTCTTGAAACACTTAACAGAAATACAGGAGCATAGCCCTCCATTAAAATATCATACGGTATTATGCAAATCACCCAGCATGAACATACATGAGTATCACACACTTTCATTAGGCTAAATATAGCAGGAAAATTTTAGCAGTACATTCAAAATTACAGGTAATTAAACTAGGACCAGTGTTGAATTAATCTAACGCAGTGGTCAAACGTTCTTCCTCCCAAACAGTGTCAACTGCACACAGCCAAGATTCTAGTGAAGGTCCAAATCCAAGGATCTTACAGGTGGGGAAAGTAAATCTGGCTAGATGTATACACACAAACTTACCTACTTTCTTTTGATAAGCCAAAACTAACTGCAGTTGGACAATTTTGTATCACACACAATAGACTGACAAATGTCCTGTGTATCTAATACTATCCGAGGGGGGAAAAAAAAAAGTGATGCAACTGCTGTAAACGTGAGCAAATAAATTCAGTTTTTAAGAATAAAAACAGAGTTGTCTATTATATTTACATAAAAACAAATCTAACTTCCCATTTCTTACTCCAGTAAACAAACAAATGCAAATACAATGCAACATGTACAAAATGCATCACACACTGCCCTGGTTCCTCCTCCCATATGCTGTGCATATTTACAATAAACAAATTACCAAGTTAATCAAAGATCATTGTCCATCCTTCATCAATAAAGAAAAGCATATTTAATGCATGGTCTTGTATTACTGAGGTTGTTTATTCTCTTTCCAAAGACTAAAGGTTTTGTTGTTCAGAGATTTATTCACACACCACAGCCAGTAAATAAATGGTCCAAGACCTCTAAAACAGGCATAGCAATTAGTTTCTCTTTGAAAGGGAGAAGAAACTTAAATGTTGAAGACATCCCTCCCACCACACCCCACCTTCCCCAGCATCAAAGAAATATTACAAGCTCAAGTGTTGGAATGGATTGGAATTTGCCTCGTGAATTTTTTTTAAAGATAATGGCATTTTTATATAGACACAGCTAACCTTCCCAGGTATTCACTTTATTCTTAAAATAACTCTGTGAAAATTTTTTTTTTTTTAAAAACAAGATGGGCACCAGCCAAAGTCCCAGGGTTTAACAGTGTAATTCGGGCTTTAAGCATTTAAGCTTTAAGTTCTGTATTTCTATCACAAGATTAAAACAATGTTATATAAAACGCATTCTTTACTCAACTACTTTGAAACTCTTCTTTTTGGTTTTAAATACACATTTCATTCCACAATGGTTACAGTATTTCCTTAAACACACCATCATGAAAGCACAATGAATGGCTTAAACTTGTGTCATCATTGTGTCATCAAGTGTCATTTATTCATTTAGTTCCTGTTCAGTTTCTGTAGGACTTCTGAATCTACCTCCCTTCATTACCTTGGCAAACCTCAGCCACACGCTGGCCATTTCAATAACGGAATTGCACCTCCCTGTAACATGTTAAAAAAAAAAATGCTCCTTCTCTCCCTTCACAGCAAGTTGCAGAGAAGATACTTTTGTAACTCTAATCATTATTTTATTTTAAGCACAGAGGAACTTTATATTTGCAACCACCTGTACATTTCACCTGCGTGTGAGATATACACATATCACACATTGAATTAGCTTTACTTTACTTTAAAAATTATTTGAAGATTACACATGAAGCAGAATTCGTATTTTCCCCTCTTTCCAGAACCTTGTATTTGGTTCTCCCAAGAGTCAAAAGATGATTATCAGTGGTGCAATCCAATTATTTCACACTTTATCTTGGAAAATTGTAAGTAATAAACCTGCTTTGCTTGAGAGAAATTTCTCTTTACCCTGAAAGTAAACACAGTTGTGCATTTCTTCCTAAAGGGAAGCAGCACTCAGCAGTAAGATAATCTTTTGGTTAACATTCCAAGACCTAATCGGACATTGGCGTATTATAAGCAAACACATGAGGAAGTGCTGGAGAAAAGGTAGAGGACTTTAATATCACAAACAACATTAAATAAGACAACGTAAGAAATGCACACGGGGGAGGCACTGTGAAACCCACACAGTCTGTATAAGCTTGAACTGGGCTATCATAAACCCAATGTTCAGGCTGCTTTGTATAAAATTTAGTTGTAGCAAGACATCTTGTAACTCATAAAATCAGGGGCAAAAACGAAACAGAAACACTGCTTGACAGATTCTCAGAGGCAGAAGACTCTCCCATAAATAGGATATATCCACACCACAATCCCCACTGTGACCCTTTAACTAGTTTTCAGCCAAGGTCAAGCTAAGCTAAGCTAACAATGCAACTATCTTCTCACACAACACAACACTGCAGTTAATTTTCAAGTATTTACTGCTTTTCCCTTCAGCCCGTGAGCAGCTGCATGCTACTGCCTCTACACCATTAGCAACGCGTGAGTTAGCCAGTCCAAAGCTGGTTCAGGATTCTGCGTGAGCTACTTCCATTGCAAACACGTTAGCTCCCCAAAGCTTTGCACAAGTTTTCAGGAACCGGATTCTACATCTTCCAAAATTATTCCCTTACCCACTTACAAATTTTAACTGACAGTACTTCAGTTTAAAATACTCTTTTTCCCCTCCTCATTCCATTGCTTCTGATTGCAACTCCTTCTCAACAAAGCCTCTATTCTGACACACTCAAAACCGGTCTGAACGTACCGGTCACGCGCTCAGGAGTTCAGTAACACTGCTCTTGAACAGTCAGTTGTAACAGAGATCGAGACGTACCGCGGTAAAGCAACCTGTAGTCTATTTACACACACACAGATGTCTTCCAACAGATCCATTCACCTCCCTCTTCACTCGGCTGAGCAAGTGTACGATCCAATGCAAAACGGGCAGGATGCAGCCACAGCAGCGGGACTGCCCCTCACAGCAGCATCTCAGCACAAGACCAAGTAAGGCAGGACAGAAAACCGCACCAATTAAACGGAAGCAGTACGGACTCTACATTGTTTTAAACTTCTATTGGGAAAAGCAAGAATTTTGGTCATCACAAGCACAATGGAGCAGACGGCCCAAATAAAGGTAAGTATTCAGCTGCAAACAGCAGCACATCCTTTTGATAACCCAGGGGTTTCATTACCTCAGTGCCTTACAGCTGCCTATCATGCATTTTACCATTCGCTTCACAACTTACTGACAGGTCCAACTCCATCACAGCATATATCAACTAACAACTAAAAGGCACACCTATCGTAGCAAATGTGATTCTGATTGTTACTTCCTCTAGAGTCCATCCTCACGTTTACTTTACTCAAAAATGAATTTGCATTAGCTAACCATGTAAGGGTTTGCACTATGGGTATAAAATTAACATATAAAAACTTTTTTTAGAAGCAAGCTCAAGGAAGAATCCAAATTTCTATGTTTACTGAAGTTTTTAAAAACAAACTGTAAAAGCAAAAAAAAAAAAACCACAAGGGCAAAACTAGGGAAAACATGACTACGACAAAGTTATTGTGAGGTTTGAAAAATCATACTATTTGCTGCAGATATGTATATACCAAGACTGAAGCTTTAAAATTTTGAAACTAAAAACAAAGGAAGCAGCTATAATATGGAATAGGAAACATCTATAAATAATACATTCCTTACATATTTTAGTATTTTCCTTCTCCCTGGTTAAAAGCACACAGGCTAGTTTTGGCCCCAGCATCCAAAGCACAGTAAACAGGTACCTTAGGTATACAAATAGTATGCTAAGTGGAAAACTAAGCTAAAGCTCAATAGCGAAGACATGATTTGGCATGAACTTGAGGAAGTCACCACAACACCAACTTCTCTGTCCAATAAAAAAAAATATTAAGAAGGACCAAAGAATATTATTTCAGGCTAAATATTCTCTTCCTTGACACAACTGTGCATACACACAAACATGGAAAGCTCAGGATTCTTTTGTGCAATAACAGAAGTCCTTGCAACTAGTTTCTTCTTCTCCCTTTTAGTACTCACGGTTATTCCAGTGACAAAGCCCAACAGAAAGATTTGGGTTTAGAACTGATTACTACAAAGCGTAAAACAAAGTATCCTAAACACAAACAAAATCCTAATGCAATTTGAGACTAAAAGGCCAGAAATAGTCGACATTCCACACTCAATGGAGATAGGTGGAAGCTGAATATTTAAAAGAACAGGAAGAACAGAAAACGTAGAGTGCCTGGAAAAGGAAATTGTAAACTTTCTTTTATGTTTATATTTCCCGGCATCAACCCAGCACAGGCAAAGTGTCTCACCGGCTGCATTGCGCTACACAGACACACAGGTGTAATAATTGCTTCTCATTGCAAGAATGGGACAGTTAATGTGGGCAGGAAAGATTATATTATTTTTTATTTTCAAATTTCATTATTAACTATGCAACATTAATGTAATCTAATCTTTTTTCCCTGCATGATTTCCTTATTGTGTACAAAGTAAAGAAAAAGGAAGTTTCCTGTGCTTAATATTAGCATATAAATGGAGCTAATTGAGGTTTCACTTAAGTGGGAAGACAGGGTGGGGTGAATTCCCACCTTTGTTACTGTTATCACTTTGCAAGGTGGTTTCTTAAGCAAGACTAGAATAACTGGTTTACGTTCTGGCAATGGTATCTTCTCAATTAAATCAAAACTTAGAATCTGAAAGCACTGCAGAATGCCGCAAAAACTGCACCATTTTCATAAAGCCATGAGGCAAGACGTTTTCTTTCTTGACTGCAATTTGCTTCTTTCTCCAATGCAAACATACTACAAAAGATATGCCTGTCTCTTAAAAATTGACTTCGTGCCCTTTTTAATTATGTTGCAAACAAAGGTTGAAAGAACATGAGTTTTCAAGTTACATTCTTCCTGGTTTTCATTAGTAATTCAGGACTTGTCTGCTCTGGAATTTTACTGTGATGGGAGAGCTAACAAAGTTATGGCATTATAAAAGACTGAAAAAGTGAGATTAGGGAAACTTTGTCAAACTGTTTCATACCTCTGTTAACATTTATAACTAGTATTTCTTGAAAACCTGATAGAAAGAACATTTGATAAAATGGGGACACTTGTTCCCTAAAACTTACAGAAATATTTGAAAAAAACTGAAGCAAGTTTCTCTATGCAAGACAAGATATGCCATTACTGATAATTTCAAAAGCCTTAACAGAAGAGTCATTAATACCTATTAAAGACTAACACATGACAATCTGCTTTTTGGAAAACCCTTCTACGGGAATAGTTGAAAGGAAGAGAAAAGAGAAGTCATGGCCCTAAAATACACAGTTTTAGGAAAAGTAAGCTGATAAAAAAACATGCATATTTTTAGAAATATTTTTTAAAAGGCTTTTATCTCCTTTAATGAACTAATGCGTGGAGAACCAATAATTCAAAATATGGATTTAGAACAAAAGATCAACCCAAAAAAATCTCCACTGTGACAGTACAGTTAACAATATAAGCTTTGTGCAAATACATGATATAGTTTCAGAAAATTTTTAATCTGCCAAAGCAAAATTATCCCTTATGATTTTGGAAACTGATAATTCAACAGGAGTTCAGTATTTCAGCAGCAGATTTCAGCAACGTGTATATTAGTGCTAGCAAAGACTGAACATCAGTCGGTATGAGTAACATTTAATTTAACTAGAAATCAAATGCTTTCCCTAAGAGTTTGGGTTCTAGGTTTTAATTCCTTTTAAAAAATTTATGTAGTTGGGTTTTGTCTGCTTGCAATTCTTCCCCCACGCCCTTCTATAAACCAGTGTACTAATATTTAAAGAGCACACGCCTGGAAAAGACTTCCTGGATTAAATCTACTTCCTTCCTATTCCACATCATGCACTCCTCCTTAAAATGGATCAAATGCCATCTTAAAATGTGGCTTCCTTCTCCCATCTTTACCTTCCTCAGGTTTTCAGCCTAAGATTGTTCTTTATTAGCTTAACCGCATTTCTTTGAATCCTACAATTTTTGTGCTCTTTACACTGTCTTTCTCGGAGTTTGTAGCCCATAGGGCAGGAGTGTGCAAGCTCTCAGTTTTTAATTTTGTTAAACTAAACCAGTCTAAGTTCTTTCAAATCCTTCTGTAAGTCTCCAAATTACCCTCAGAATCCTAGTGTATGTTATTCTCACCTATTTTAGTTTCAAGTTTCTTGAACATGAATAATCCTTCCGGAACAAAATGGAAATACATTGTATTCCAGATGAAGCCTTATCAGGACACTCCCAATGCAACAACAACGTACGAGAATCATTAGAGCCACTACACAAAAAGCCTCCCATCCAGAGATGCCACATTCACCTCGATGAATCATTCAAGCATTGGCCAACAAAGAAAGAGCAGTCACATGCTCATCTGCTGCCATGCAGAACTGTGTATTGGCTAAGCACTTCACAGCTCTTGCTGCACCTTCTAAACATGAACGATGCAACTGGGGGGTGGGGGTGAAAAAAACCCACACTAAACTGTCTTCAATATTACCAAGTTCCACCGGGTCTCTTAATTGTAGCTTAAGACCAAAAACTTCCAGATCTTCTTGTTTCCTCCGCTCATTTGCCATTATACATTCCTCATTCCATTTTCTCCTTCCATTTTGAAAGGGGAGAAACAAACATAACTTCTATTCCCCCCAAATGCCCTTTTTTCTCACTTACGCTATTACTGTGTCATTGCTCAAAGAACTAACCACTGTCCACCTACATTAGACAAAACTCTAGAAGTGGCAGGAAACGAAGGCCTTTACCCACATCTTAACTTTGTAAAAGCAGAATGAAGGTAAGAAATGTTAATTCAGTTTCATTGTACTAAGAAATCATCTTTTGAGCAGCAGAAAATGGGACGTTTCCACTTTTATGACAATTGTCCTAAACATTTTGATTGTGAGTATGCTAGCACTGCTTTATGAAAGCAGAAGCCACACAAACCCTTTGATCAACTGCAGCCCCTGCTTTCTTCAGTGGGCAGACTATACCTCTCTGCTGTAGAGGAAACACAGGAGTTGGTCAGCTGCCAGAACACTGCACGCAGGAACTATGAATTGGCCCCAAAAGGCAAGACTGAGGCTTCTAGCCCACAGCTCCTCTTTATTCTTTTATTCAAGTAATTTGATCTATGCACCTGGAGACTTCTCTCATACTCAATTCTCTGGGTATAGGGATCCACTTACATAGAAGCATAGAATCATTTAGGTTGGAAAAGATCTTTAAGAGTTCAACCGTAAACCTAACACTGCCACTAAACCATGTCCCTAAGTGCCATGTCTACACGTCTCTTAAATACCTCCAGGGATGGCGACTCAACCACTTCCCTGGGCAGCCTGTTCCAATGCTTGATAACCCTTTCGGTGAAGAAATTTTTCCTAATATCCAATCTAAACCTCCCCTGGCGCAAGATTGTCTGATCGTGATCAAGTAAACACCTTCTAGACACAGTCCTCATTATTCTCTGAATTGCTATCCTTCCCCCTAAATCTTCATTTATTTAAACTTGCTTGTTTGACCATTTTCAAATATTTTAAAATATTATTAATTCTCACACTAGAACAATTACACACAATCTGATTTCCAAATGCTGAAAATCTCTAGGTACACTGTGTGAAGGAACAAAGAGGATCCTCCTTTGTGCTTATTTCTCTTTCAGTGCAACAGGCCACAAAAGCTTAACTACTGATCTGAGGCCTTATTTAGTTCAGTAGTATTAAAAAGGAATTCAACTTCTAAGTCCTTTTTGCATTTTTCAGGTAAAACATGTGTCTGCAAAACATGCCAGTTTTGTAGCATCATTTTTCTCGCACTGAAATAGAATTCAAGCTAGAAAGTGAAAAAGTTCAGAATGCTGAGGTACAGTTTTTTATTCACATTGCTGACCGTTTCACACAGCTTGACAAGGTGAGATTCCTAGACTCAGCTACTAAGAAAAAAAAATCCCCTTGGAAGAAACAAAAGCTGCATGGATCATCAAAGCTCTGTCAGCACACAAGACACTGTTAGGCCATGAACCTTTCCACACCAGGACCTTTCACCGTTATGATGGATGAAAGCAATGATGTCAGCAATGACAAGAAGGTCTACATCATGATTAGGTATTTTGATCAAGATTCAAGACTTGTGAAAAAACGATCTTTTGGCAAAGCTTGTCTAAAAGTGCTGAAAGGTTTTCGCATCACTCAATTAGTTTTCATCGACTCCCACATTCTACAGACACGATAGCATTTTTCTCCGACTCAGCACTTACAGGGATCAGCGAGCACACTTACGACTATGAAGTGTTGGCCATTCTACATAACCTCCCCTGTGTGTCACTTCCGTACACTTGATAAACAAGAATGATGTCAAGGCCATTCTCTAACAAGTGGGGACATGCTGATTAACAACTCTACATGCAGTATAAACTGAAGAAAGGAACACTGTCAGTAACAATACAATACTGTTGTTCTTCCTGCCATCATCATCAGTGGAAGATGAAAGAAAAATGTGAAAAGAATTAAGATTTTCTTCTAGCGAAGAAAGCCACATTTCATCCTTTAATGTCCACTTTGAGCTGAACAACAAGAGAAAGTCTGAGTATTACTGCATTAAGAGGGACTTTATCTTCACCCTCTGTTTAAAGACTGACCACTACCTTGAGACTGCACATTTGCTCTACAGCGTTGTAAGCTCTAGCGAACAAGGAGGGAGCAGGAAGATGTGACTTCAGCATTCATGTAGCTGCTCCTGTCTGCCAAGACGACACAGTAATTGTTTTGCATATTGCCCCATTAGCCAGAAACTCCAGGCACAAACGAAAATTCACTGCATTTTGCATGATTCAGGGAAACGTGCACAGTATTAACAAAGCAATAATCACACAGACACAAACATAGCTGGAGAAAAGAGAGAAAACAAGGATGAAAAAACCAGTCAAGGGAAGAAAATAAGAAAAAAACAAACCGACGAGAAAGGGGAAAAAGGCCTTTTTTTTTTTATTAATAAATTAAGTTACTTAACTGAAAAACAAAAACACAATGCAAGTGAAAAGGGGAAAACAATAGTACTAATGGACATCTTCAGTTGTTTATCCCTCAACTGTCAAGATACATGACATGAGCCATATGATAGGCATACCTAGCTGATTTATCACATCACATGGCAAGTACAGGTGTAAGACATGTTACCTGAAAAAAAACCTCACTGGTGGGTGAAATCTGTTCCATAGAGTTCCTAAACACAGAACCCTGCTACAAAAAGTTCATTTCCCTGAAACTAAAAGGCAAAGCAGACCCTCCAGCTGAGACTACCACACAAAATTCTGGAGTAGAGAAGTTACCTTGCTCCCTGCTAGCATGCAAAATACAGGCACTGAGAAAGCAAATAAGCAGACACAAGACTTCATTCATCTGAGTCTTACACACTATGAATGAGTCTTACACACTACAGGAGCACTGACAGATACACAACAACTATATTCCCCGTAAGAGAAAAATATTTTCCTCCTCTCAAAGAGAAGATAAGTACTGTTTTAATTTATGCCAATAGTGTCATTTATACCATGGCTCTGTAATGCCTCGTTAAGGAAAAAAAGCAGGTACAACTGATTTACATTTAGTTGGACTTGGTAATTATTTTATTATAAGCTTAGTAGTAAGTTCTTCAGTTCTGTCTTTGATGGAGTACTCCATATACTTACATTGCCAAGTCCTCCCTCACCCAAAACCTGAGGGGAGAGGGAGAAGGGTTCATTTTTCTTTTATTAAAATTAGCTCTTTTGTTTTTCCCCGAAAACTGACAATTATTTCCGTTCAACTTTATCCGTGCTTAAATAAAATACACAACTTTCTTGTCTGCAGCTCCATTTTGTCAGCTTAAAACATTTTTATTATTCTGAGGAAAAGCAACAGAAAGAATGGAAGTTCAACCTATAATGCTGAGGTTTCACTGTACTCACTCACACAGCTTATCACAAAGTTACTAAGATCACCTGTGTCGATGTTCTCTCATAATATGATATAACAGCAGGACAAGAAAAGCCATTCTGTACTTTCCACATTTCTCAATTTCCTTAAAGCACACTTTTATGAAGTCCTCCTCTCTCAGGATATTATGCATTAACTGTCCAAACAGTATAAACTAAGAAATAACAGACCAACAAAAAGTTATCTTTTTAAAGATCACATTGGTTAGATTGTATTTTAATCCTCACACATCTTATTTCAATGAAACTTAAAGATCTCAGAATTTTAGAATACATTACTTCAAAACCATAGCAATATTCTACTCTTCTGGTCAAAACTTACGAGACTGCACGCGCTCCTAGTACCATTCTGACACAAAATTAGTTTCAACAATTCACCAAAACATCCTAAAATAGAAAACAAGTGACACACAGAATCACAGAGTGGTTGAGATTGAAAGGCAGGTCATCTCGTCAAAGCCCCTTGCTCAAGGCCAGTTGCCCAGGACTGCGTCCAGACAACTCTGGAGTATCTCCAAGGGTAAAGACTTCACAACCTCTCTAGGCAACCTGTGTCAGTGCTCAGTCACCGTCACGGTGAAAAAAGCGTTTCCTGATGTTCAGAGGGAACCTCCTGTGTGTCAGTGTGTGCCCGCTGCCCCTCGCCCTGCCAGTGGGCACTTCTGAACAGAGCCTGGCTCCGTCCTCTTCGCACCCTCCCTTCAGGTATTCGTACACGTTGATGAGATCCCTGAGCCTTCTCTTCTCCAGGCTGAGCAGTCCCAGCTCTCTCTGCCTTTCCTCACAGGAGAGATGCTCCAGTCCCTTCAACATCTTAATGGCCATTTATTGGACCCACTTCAGTAGCTCCCTCTCTCTCCCATACTGAGGAGCTCAGAACCAGACACAGAACTCTGCGCTTCTGACAAATGGCACCTCTGTCCTTCAGCATGTATTTAGCTGTATTTCAAACAGTGAAATGGCATAAAGAATTATAGTAACAACTTACGAATTATGATAATTCTTATGGCATAAAGAATGATGACAACAACTAGTTCAAAGAAACAGAAACTGCACAGATATTTCTCCATTCTACTGGAAAACACAGTTCCATGATATTAATGAACAAAAAACATCGACAGTGTTGCAGCACCAAAACAACAGACTACAAGACATCACTGAAGTTGGAAGTGTAAAGCAAGCTAGCAATTTAACCTCTTACTAGTTAAAAGAAAATTGAGAATTAGGTAGGAGTGATGGACTCTGCTGCCAAGAATGCCAGTGTTTTTTCTATTCTTGCCCTTCTCCTTTCCTATGAACCAAGTCTTGCTGAAGTTAAGATGTAAATCTTGGCCACATATAAGGCGGGGGGGTGGGGAGAAGTGAATTATAAAAATAAGGAACTAGTGGTAGTCATAAATTTTTTACTTCAAACCATTCATATATATTAAATTCATTATCCTAGCATCATTCTAGTACAATAGCAATGGCCTGGCCTCTGATGATGATGGTGAGCAAACAGCAGCATGGATTACAGCAAACCTGAAGACTTTATTAATGGCTACCTATTGAAAATAACTATAGCTTTGTGTTTCAGATTATTTTCCTTCTGCTTCCCTACTCTTTCTGGGCAAAAATAAGAAGCTTGCGAGTACCTTCTTCTGGTCTGTGAGTTTCCAGGTGCAGGGTAAGAACACAGTTTTGACTCAGGTTTCTGCTAAGATGAAGGCTGACAAGATAACTTACGAACTTACAGACAACAAGAAAGTTGTCTGCCCAGTGACTGAAAGAGAAAATACTGTAAAGGAAGGGCACTAAAACCTGAGTGGAAGGGACTGCTGCAGGGCACGAAGGGGCAAGAGGCCACAAGCTAGCTGAAGTCCGAATGCATCAAGTGTTTCTTACTAGAATATCCTTGTCTTCTCATTTCTTAAAGGCTGGAGCTTGAGCTAAAGAATGAAACTTCCACCACTGCTTAGCACTAATTTAACTCTGCTACTAATGGAATCCAAAGCACTTCTAGCAAGAGTATCAATAAAAACGTTAAGCATTTTTTAAATATTGCCCTGAGTATCAATCAATATTTGAATATCTCAGACAAAACACTGAAAGCTAATTAGTAATAATCCACTCTGGAGTAGTTTTATTAACAAACTACTTTTTATTTAGAAGGAAGGATGGTAAAGATATACATTTGTTCTAAAACTTAACACACTTGCTTTCAGTTTGTGATCTACAGACCCCGGGTAACCTGACCCCTGACTGCTTCTTGATGGCCCATAAAAAAAAAAAACAGGAAAGCAAGCAACAGGGAAGTTGAAGATTAATCATTCTGAGACCACACTCTTTAAAAATGCAATTTCTGATTATTTCATTGGTTGCTATATGTAAAATATTCCGCTTAAAAAAAAAAAAGGAACTTAAATGTCTTGTTTAAAAAACAAAGTTTCTGTTCAAGTCCTGTAAAAATTGCAGTCTTACACTTTTGCTGTTCAAAATTAGTTAAATTTATACTGGTCTAAGGGCACTTAACTTCTGTTAGTTGAGTCAAAACATACTGAAACCTGTTTTTCAGCAATGATAGGATGACTTCTTTTCTAACATCAACAGAAGTTAATTATTGCCACATGCATGAACCAGTGTGTTTTATATTACAATAAAGCAGCCATTTGTGCAGGCTTTTTTAATATCTGACCAACAGGTCTGACTCTTGCTAGTCTGGTTTACAGTATGGAAGTGAATCAGCTATGATCTACTGCATCATTGAAATCCAGTCCATGATATTAAAAAAAGAATTAAAAAAAAAAAACTTCACCTGCATTAACAAATAGCTATGACTGTACTTTTTAAAACCTTATGATTTTCATTTACATTTGACCAAATAAAATGGGAAGTCCTGCTTTTATTGATGAAACTGCAATCAGCTAACCATGTGCACAATTCGTTTCACAGGACACTGTTAAGCACATAGACTTTTGTTCTGAAAAATCCCCAACTAAAATGAAAGCTCTGGAAAACTGTGTATTATGTGCATGCATTTCATAAAGGCGAGTTTTCGTTTCACACATCAATGCAAATGTTTGTTCTCTCATGTAATTCTGGAATGAAAAGATAACAACAAATTAGCATGACTTGCGTTACCATATCTGTGCCCTCAGTAAGAAATACTTACATGTGCACATGGGAACGATTCTAAGGTATTTTCACCAACAGAAGTAATTGGATTGCTTACTGCTTGTAGTTACATACATGAACATCGTTCTATTCAAGTTACTTAAAAGTGACCAACATTTTCTAATTTAAATCATACCAAATTTATTCTGAAAACATAGTTTTAATCCAAAAAGTAAACTTTAGTATCCAGTATCCACATTCCATTATGTACAAAACACATACAGGAAGGTACCATGCAAAAGCTTTTTCCTACATGTTTCCTTATGTGCATGCTACTTTTGAGGTTGCAGAAAAAAAATTATCCTGTGAGCAGTGTTCCTAGAATGGTCCTTTGCATTTTCCTACATCAATAAACCAGATCCCCTCCAGGAAATACAAGCTCACTGCAACAACCCACTTGGCAAGAACAGTGATGACAGTGGAGATACACTTGCTGGACAGTGCGCACACGCTGAGGAACTGGAGAACTGCTTGGAGCAGGGGTGAAGTAACACTAATACTGCCTACCGTTTCCTCAGCTGGCGGGTCTAATCTGTGCATCTTCTTCAATTCAGTGATTGATTTTCATAAAACTGTAGAACTTTACCTTTGAATGTATAGCCTACTTTCAATTATGGCTGAAAATCAATGGCAATCAAAAGTTACTGCATGGAATGGACAGGCACATGCACAAACAGCTGAACAGACACAGTGGGGTCATAAAATTTTACACATGTTGACGACAGGTACTTGAAGAGCCACAAAGGAACCTCCTGCGTTACTAGGAGTAACCAGAAGCATTAAAGAAGCAGTTGAGTTTTATCAGAATTTACTTTTTCCATTTCATAAACAGCATTTGAGTTCAATCTCTGTTTATAACAAAGTGTGTAAATACAAGGCTAACAAGGCTCTGGATCCATGACAATAACTATATAAGGATTCTCAAAAATATACATTCTGTAGAATAAGTATTCGAAAGCGTGTTTCATTTTTTAAGTAATGCCATTCCATGCATCACAGGCAGCTTTTTAATGGGGATGGTACCTCACATCATCGAGAACCATAATGTGAACAGTGTACATGCACCAAAGCCAAACTTTTAAGTATAAAAGACTACCATATTCAAAACAGTATCATATTCACTGGATCAGCAGCCACATATAATATTTTGCTTCCCTCTCTGACAATTATGTCTAGAAAAGGTAGTTATGTTTAAAAAACAAAACCAAAAATGCTCAAACTTGGAATCCGCCCAGAAAAAAACAGACTAAATTTTTTACAGCCTACATTCTCCCAACTACTGTGATTCAGTGTAAGTGGGGTAAAAAATTTTTCATAGTAAAGAAAGTATCAGTTAATGAAATGAGAAGACTGTTGAAATCCAGTAAATAATTTTTGATGAGAAAAAGTATACATTATTATGTTTTGAAGACAAAAAAACCCAAACTACTAAAGGTATTAAAATAGTATTAATGTTACTACTGAAATCATGAAAAGAGCCCAGTTACTGACTAATTTAAGGCTGAGATTCTGCAAAACAATTTTACATGCTTAGCTCCTTTAAGTGTCAGTAGGTCAATGCCTGTTTATGAACTCGGGCACACACTTAGATCTATTCAGGATTAAGATGTATTGACTTAATCTAACTGCATCTGAGTTATGATACGTGCCCTACATCTAATAGTAAACTTACAGAGTGGGTCACCTGAGATCTATACACTGCTTAAGTTTTCTTCTAGCAGATGCAGGCACCAATTCAAGGAATACAACTGACAACTAAGCAAGCACCTTTATAAAATCATACAGTCATTTAGGTTGGAAAAGACCTTTAAG
>NW_009227541.1:82875-89718 GCF_000690835.1 Fulmarus glacialis | reverse complement strand
GGGGGAGAGGGGGGAAGAGTGGAAGGAAAACATCGCCAGGTGAAATCTGACGTAAATGGGCCTGTGCCAGGAGTGAATCTAGCGGGTTAAATATATATTAAAATCTGAATATCTCTTTCAATCTCTCATTCATCCCGCCACAAAAACGGAAGAAAGAAATTCCATTATTTCAATAGTATGTGCTGTCAGCTGCATTATTCTCTGCTAGTAGGAGAGCCACACAGCTCTCCACTCCCTCACTATGAAGTATACCCCTAACTTTATATCCAATTCTGTTTAGCTGCGTTTTGATTACGGTGTCTCTGCAGTGGCAACCACTGCATTTTTTTTCTCCTCTGCCTGTGAATGTATATTGCTTCACACAAATGGATTTGATCCTCGATTGTACCCAAGCATCATTTCCTAACAAATAAATAATTCAGAATAACAATTTACCTCCGTTCCCCTCGTGTTGGCACTCTCACTTTTTAATCCTGTAAGCTTAAGGACATCAGAAATAACAAATTTTTCAGCCGAGGTTACAATTCATATATACACTAAGGGTGCAAATTCCACATTCATTCTAAGCTTTTTGCCTCCCCTGAGCTTTGGTGTCCTGTCCCTCATTTGAGGTATTTGTCACACATTTTTAAAGGCCTGTGTCATGCATGTGGGTCTTGGCAGGTTACGAGTTATAACCAGCAGCCTGTGTGACCCGTGCAAACCTACTTCTACCCCCCATCCGATTTCTTTTCTTCTTGCTCTCCAAATACCATCTTGTCTGCTCCTGCTGAGATATCGCAGAAATGTTCTTCATCAACATACAGTGTCATCTAACACATGGAGCCTGCCAAGTTTTCATGTTGTTATATCAGGAAAATATCCCTCAGGGGCAAGGGGAGAGGAAGAGGTCATTTTTCATCTATGGAAGAGTGAGTAACCCTTTTCCTTTGGGACTAAGAGGGTCTTAATTTAACAAACCTTCTTCCCTGTCACGCTGCCGCTGCTCACTTGCAGACCACGACAGGCTAGGCAGCACGAGAGCTGGAGAATAAAGCGTACTTGCAGGAAAGTAGCAGTTAAACTTGGCTTGGCATGCTGGAATTCAAAATAATTAAATGCAGAATGGGAGAGAAGCCAAAAGTATAGGAGTTTCCAGCGCAGAGGAGGGAAATTTGTCTGGTTTCCAGGTGCGATGAGCAATCCTCAGGAGGCTCTCGTCAGTTCAAAGAAGGAAGCCCAAAACGTGGGTTCTTAGGCGAACTTCAGTCAGACCGTATAAATCTTTTGAATCTTCAAAAAGATTCAGACCTGGGGATCACTCAGAAACAGGTTTCTTCAGCGATGGAAAGCCTTTCCCCCCCCTTCTTTGGTATTTTCCATTGTGGGCAAATTGGCAATACCATGCGAAAGTTTTCCATGATAACCTGAACTTTTTTTTTCCCTCAGGGTTGTAGCCCAAAAAGGGATTCAGTGTCTGAATGGATGTTCATTTTGGCTGTGGACATTTGCAATGGGACTGGTACTTTCTCGGCCTTAAGGATTAGGCTCTCCTCTCCTCAGCTAAATGGAAGGTAAGCAAAGCCGCAATACAAAATACATCTCCAGCGGCTTGATGAAAAGTGGTTGCTGGTTGATTTCGTTTTCAGAGGCACCTCCAATGACTCCATGGACAAAAAATCAAGCCCAGTGGTACACAGGACATTTTATGTGAAATGGTGCCTGGCAGGTTTTTGAAACGAAACTGCTGAAAACTCTTATCCCGCCAGAATTACACAGAATTAAATCACTGGTTTGCACTAAGGTCCCACGATATGAACTCCTTATTAGCCTACCAAATGCTGACTATATCCGAGACCAGAATGGGTTCATTTTCCAGCACTGGTATAGATGAAGAAAAAAATTTTCCTCTCATTAAAGCTCTTCCCGAAACACCAGAAATTTAACTGAAACTGTTAGTCCAGAAAACCTTCAGTCAGCCCAAGTGAAAAATTCTGCTTTTTTCAGCTCCAAACTAGTTCTGCGTTTGCGACGGTATTGGCCTCTTATCTAAACGAAACCTCTGGCTTTAGTCAGATTTGAAATTGTCCTCTTAGCTCATTTCTGTGACACAGCCTTGTTTGATTTAGAGACGTTAGGCAATAATATCCTGCAAATACTTGCCACTAGTGACCTGTCTATAACGACGATAAGATGGAGCATGCAGAACTCTGCAGCCACTGCTTTTTTGCCTCCCCTTTCATCCGAGTTAGGCAGCAATCACCAGAGGTGGTAAACACCGTACTCGCTCAAACAGGGCTGTAGACTAATGTTTTTGCTTGGTTTTTCGTGTCCCACATACAGGAACTGAAATGTTCCAGCAATTCTAAATGTGACCGAAAATTTTGTACAAAAAGCTGTAAAGCTTTCAAGACTTTTTTTCCCTTCCGATTTTGAATCATCTTTTATAGTCTCAGAGTTGACATGATGAGAAAAAAAAAAATCTGTTAGAGATGGCCTTCAGTTCCTCAGTAACAAACTGTGCTTTCTGCCTTTCTAATTACACCTGCGCAGACCCCGTGGGACACGGACTGGCCTTCCCGATCCTCCGAGTGGTGCAAACCATCTCTCGCTGAATACCGGATGGAGTCTCTGGGCATTACTCTGCAGCCCCCCGGCTCTGTTTCTATGGCAGGACCGCTTCATTTTGATGCCTGCAGGTTTTCTCAGCCTGAGGAACTCTGACCAACCAGTTAGTTAGAAAGAGTAAAAAAATACCATCCTCCACTCAAAGCATTTCTTTTTCTGCAAAGTACAGGGTAAAGGATAAAAAACCAGCATAAGTAGCACATGCACAGATCTTACATATATTACTCTGCCTCCTCCTGTAATTCCTCTCTGTTCATGAAAACCCTTATCTTCTGGTAGGAGGAGCAAACTCATCTGACTCAATCCTTTTGCCGATGCTCTTTGAGCATCTTCATCCAAACCACTCCATCCTTGCCGCTTTTTTTTTTTAATTTTTGTTATTGTTGTTGTTTTAAGTTAGAAGTGCTTACAGTGTGATAAAGGTCAGTGGGGTGGCTAAAACAACGTGAGAGCATGTTTTCCTTCTGTTTTTTTCCCCAAAAACTCCTCTTACCCTTCTGGCAACCTTTTTAGATTATGTCAATCAGGAAAGAAAGTTAGTAAGACAGTGAAAATACTCAAAGCCAGTTTGCTGGAGAGAATAACACAGCAATCAGGTTCAAGTTCTGTTGCACCTGCAGGCACATTTTCTTGAAGTGCGGCTTACTGAAAAGCTTGGCGGATTAGAGACCCTTGTTTTCCAGCTCAGCATTATCTGCCCCTAAAATGATTTCACCGACTCCACTCAGACTATTATCAAAATATCCAAACCGGGCTCTAGGTAGAGTGACAATACCCCCTGCTTTCATTCACATTTTGTTTGCTTCTTGCAGAACAAGCCATCATCCTACTTTGCCTTCATCACAGTGAACTCAACATGGGGAACGATTTTATGGGCAGCCTCCCACACTTCCAATTCAGTTTAATTTCTCAGTGTAATAGTCCCCTCCACCCGTGTATTTGAGAGACGCAGACACACTTAACCCAAAGATTCATCCAAAATTTGAATCCCAGTCTTCGGACAGATTCTTATTGCTACTCCAATCTGTACCCACCATGAACATCATAATGAAGAACCTCTTCCTTTTTTTTCAACCACAGCAATAAAAAAAAAAAAACCAGCAGCAAATATCTCTTTACTTGCAGATACCTAACAGTTATTCTCACTGTATAAAAACAGGGAATGAAGCAGATGGAGATGGAGTAATGCAGCACATCCTCTAAAGGTGTCACAAGACAAGTACAGGGTGGGAAAGTGGCTGTTCATGATCCTCAGCCCTCTTCTCACAATGGAAAGCCTAAGTAGTGATCTATATTACTTCTATATTGGATGTGATTAATAAGTACCAAATTATTTAAAAAACAAAACAAACAAAAAAACCCACAAACCAAACCCTCCTGAAATTTTCAGTCATAGTCTAACGACAGAGAATCAGAAAATGTTGAGAGATTCCTCCTTTGCAGAGGAATGACTGAAACTTTATTCTGCCGAAAACCGCAACCTGTGCAGAAAATTGTTCTTCGCCATAGGATGGACTTTCTCACTTTGGGGGGAAAAAAAGAAAAGCATATTCTTGCTTTCTTTTACATAAGGAATCTCCTTGCCTTTTACTTACATTAAGTTAACCTCTTTGAAAAACAGCTATTACACATCAAGTGTTAAAACTAAACTATAAAATTGGAAAAACAGTCCCAAATTAGATGCCTTGAGTACTGGTAACAGGAAAGAAATTATCATGTTTCTGGTACACAAAATACAAAATGCATGTTTAATTCTCAGAAAGTCCCACCTTTTAAAAAATATTTAATAAAACATCAAAGCCTCCTATTACTTCAGAAATCCACACCAGATTCAAGCACTGATACGCAATTAAAAGAAAGAGCTAATTTCTGTAAGGAGGTGCTCTACTTTTAAAGACATCTTTATGTAAGCGATATTTTTTTTCTTCCAAATTCAAACCGTAACTGTCTGTTAAGTGAAGAGTAAAATCTCTAGCTTGACTTCAAAATGGCAATTTTAAGTCTTAATGACCTTCACAGAGCACTTCTGAACATCACATTAAAAAGATAAGCCTTTGCAAACTTTAAAATGTGGGTAAGTAGGAAATATTTGAATAAGTAATTATGAAGGCTAAAGAGAAGAATGATTTATATCATCACTAGGCCATATTCAGAGAAATACATCAGATCTTGGAGAATCAGTTGTTTTTAAAAAGACCTGTATTCTTATGAACATGTATTGCAGGTAATGAGCATATGCATATATATAATTCCTAAAACTCCTATAAGGATAATGCTCACAAAACAGTAGTGTTAAAGCCTCTGATTCAGCGAAGTACTTTTGTTTTGGCATAATTAACCATATGAAGTCCCGCTCAAGTCAACTGTCTCGCTCAAGGAGTGCTCTTGAAAATAACTACACATATGCCATAAACAGATGTCAGTAGGGTCAAATCCATTCTTGTTAATACACATGAATATAGGTTTTAACATGCTAGCTCTAAGGATTGAGGCCCCACCTAATATAAAGTATTTTGGAAACAAGAAAATACTTCTTCACTTCTTGAATATGAAGAGCTGAGTATTTCGGAGCTGCCTGTGGAATTTTACATCTAAATTCCCATGTAATTTAAAAAAGGCTGGTGATGTCAAATTCCCTAGGTAACTCTGAAAGTTTCAGGCACAATTACTAGAAAGTTAAAGCCAACACTGCTATGGTTTATTTTAAGGCACTGGGCGCTGCGATTTGTTACACTTGCAAGTTGCAGCCTCCCTAAAATGAGATGTACATGCATGATATCCTCATAAACTGGATTAATCTGAACAACATTACCATTCATAATTTAAGGGTGAAAAGGAAAGCAAAGAGGTCCCTTTCCGTTGCGGTTCAAAGCAGAAACAAGTATTTATTTCAGTCTGCAAGCTACTGTGCTGCCGCAACAGCACGTAACAAAAAAGCATACCAAAAAAAGGTTCCACATTTCTCAGTTAGGGGGTTCTGTGTATAGTTGGGTTATTTGGGGTTTTGGTAACAGTAGAACTTTAACAGGGTTAACTAAATAAGGTTTTAATCGTGACCTCCAGGGAATGTCTAAGCCACGCTAGCTATCAGGGTTTCCTGTATGTGGGGTTTTTTTTAATTATTATTATTTCTACAAACGTGAAACTGTTCTGAAAATAATGACTAGATTAAAAAAAAAGAAAAAAAAAAAAAAAGAAGGACGAGGAGAAGGAAGAATACTGTAGTTACAGTTAATCAATACCTTCCACATGGGAAACAGTGAGTTCCTACAATATTTATTTTGGGTTGCAAAATATACAAAAGCAATCTAAACTCCTGAAAGAAGGATAGTCTATTATCAGCTCATGCACTCAACCTTATGCCTAAAAATCATGTCGTTTTCTACAGCATAAAAAAAGCCAAGCAGACAGGATTTCTCTAGTAACCTTAGCAAGTTTTGAATGTCTTTACAGCGTGGGCTTAAATCTCCTATACAAGGTCTGCGCTTTAAATAAAGTTTGGTTTGTTTTTGGTGGTAGAGAGATAGCTGCATTGAGAGGGAGGATTATAAAAGAAAAACGTTCTACGTAATTTTAAAATGTAAGGGATCAAATGTTTTTTATATAGCTCGTCTGACTTTATTTGGTGACCAGGACACTTAAGTATTTTATTATTTCATATTTTTTAAATTGTTGCCAGAGCCAGACTCCCATTACACAGTGGGAGCTGCACCTATTTACACCAGCTAAGGAGTCTATCTAATAATATTTTTGAAGAGACATGAATGAGCTGCACATGAAAAAGAATGTGAAGTAGTGAATATAAATTTTGCATGCGGGGCCCGGTTCCTCGATTTGAAGATGTAACAACAAAACCTTACTCACAATGCCGGTAATTAATAATTACAGTGCAGCTAACTTCCAGTCTACTTGTGCCAATGCGCCTCAACTTTGGGGCTGCAGAGGGTTTAAGTCCAGACCAAACTCAAATTCTGCCGTTTGGTTAATAATTAGCATATTAATTCATTTTAACGTTTACAGCAAACACCATGACATTGATGACAATCCTAATTATAGAATCAATAAAAATTGCAGCACAATAACTGTCCCACTCTGTCTGAGCCAAGTCATTCATGGCTTCTCCTACATAATCTCATTGGGTTGCCCAGGCCTCCCCTCAGCCTCCTCTTCTAAATATCTGAGGATCATAGAGGTGAGGTCATTTCATCACTCCTTGGGAGGAAAGGGGCGGGGGGG
>NW_009227541.1:64327-82759 GCF_000690835.1 Fulmarus glacialis | reverse complement strand
TAATTTTGGCAAACTAACCACAGATGCAGTTTATGTTCAATTTTATCAGACAGATTTATTTATAAGCTGTCAACTTCTTGAAAGACTTCATTTTGGAGCAGTTTTAAATTGCTAACAGTAGCTGTAAATGGGGCTACTGTTCTCTGGAAGACTAAAGAAGAAGTATGCTATAAATGTCCATTCCATCTGCGAGGAATCATAAAACAATCACATTCCTTTATATTTTTTTTTCCTCCCCCCTCCCCCCCCGGACCTTTATTAAATTAGTTCAACTCAATTAAAAATAACTTCAAAAACATTTCAGGGCCCTTTGTTTCAGGGAATACTTGGAACTCTCTGCACGGAACGTCACCCTTTTAACTAATCCCTTTTGGGGAGCAGAGGAGAATAGTGGTATTGTGACTTCAGACAGTGCTTTCAAGGGTCTCTACTGTACCGAATTGAGGTCACCGCCAGACAATGCCCAACACCCAATAGCCATTCAGGCGTTCTTCACAACTCTATCAAACGTGTCTTTCTTTCTCGCGCGCGCTTTCTCTCGTGGCAAAGTCACAGGACAATGGAGAAAGCCTCCAGCACCATTTATGGTCACCATATTTGCACATGACAAAGTCTATTCTTCCTGGTTTGCCAATTCCGCGGTAAAAAAGAATGAACCCTGGATAGATTTTCCCACCATTACAGTTGTTCAAACTTAGCTCAGATTAAAAAAAGAAAACTCTAAACCCAACAAAAAGCCCGTCTAAGAACAGTAAGTGCTGTTTGAGAGAGTAGCTACTCCAGTCCTTGCTATTTTGGTATATACGGAGAAGCTGCAGAGACGAAGTGGAAGATTAAATATGCTACATTATAGCCTGCATATGCGTGGCTGAGTATATAGTTTAGTGCAAAATGGAAACGAAGGGTAAAACAGAAGCTATTATTTTTCATGGTATCATTTGCCACTAGCCGCGTTAGAAAACTCACTGTTTGAACAACAATGCAGAAGCTCGCATGCACGATTTGCTTTTGCTTGGAAAGGTTTAACTGCTTCAATTGCAAACAGCAGCAGCAGCAAATCAATTACTGCGCATTTGCGCTGGCTACTGCTGCTATTTCTGAAGATGTACCTCAGAAGTTTTACTCCTTCAACAGATGAGGATGAGAGAGAGACAGAGTGAGAACGTTGCACTAGATACGGCAAGCTTGCTGCCAGAAAGATTTTTATTTTAAATATGCGCTAGAGATACAGTATTCTTCACAACCTAAAAAGATCTGAATGAAAATGCGCTGCTGTTTAAAAAGACTGTTTATAACCAGCACTTAACTTGACATTTGCACTGGCTCACCCACGCACCTCCAAAACACACACATCTTTTTTTAGTTAATCAGAAATCATGAACCCCCACCCCCCCGCCTGACAACAGGGAGCACAGCAACCTAACCTGCAGACAGTCAAATGCCATTAAACTCATCGTTAGAGAATAATTGCAGAGTATTCACCCTATAACGAGACGACGGGTTTTCTTCATTTCTATTTCTGACCCTTATGGCAAATTTTTGCCTCCATTTTGCACCATGCTGTTTTCATGGCATTAAGCTGCTGCAGACTCCCTCCCCAAACAGGCCTCACGGCACAAATGCTGCCAGGGTTAGGTCCTGCACCAGAAAGGGTTTCGCTTCCCCCTCTCCGCCCCTCACACCGCTGGAAGGGAGACAGCCGTGGTGAGCAAACCCAAAAGCTGCATCTACCCATTCTCAAAAGGGCCAGCATGCAAAGGGCACGGTCAGCCATACCTACAACATATGATCACGCAGGACAGCGAAGAATTACAGAACAAGGGCTTCAGCTAGATGGCTGGGTGGTTTTTTCCACCAGGATCAAATATACTTTAACTGAATTAAGATACTAAGCCTCCCTGGAACAGTTATCTCAAGGAACTAGCATGATGCTAGGGACCAAATTCTGCTTTCACTCACAAGGAAAACAAACAAGTACTTAATCCCAACCCACTTTAGGAAATCCTGTAAGTATGGGCTTAATCTTAAGAACCTTCCCCAGTATGAATGTTCATCTGAATTAGATACTCAACATATAATTCAGACTGAAACCAATGGTGTATTAATGTCTAGGAGAATCTCGGCATCCATCAGGAATGAGTTACTCACTTAACTGGTAAATCTACATGAGATCTATGGATGAAAAGCTCTATAGAATGATAAACCACATTGTTAATATAAAAAAAAAAAAAACCTATAGCATATTCTATTTAAACAGCAAAATGTATGTGTTGGAGTACTGACTCATGGGTTCCAGACATGTGGAAAAGACAGCCAATTTTTTAATACCACTAAGTTACTTCCAAATTTGCTCCCCACATTTTGATTGTACGCAGACCTAGAAATGAGTGAGTCAGTACCATTAGCGCATTCTTGTTTGATAGAGTGAAACTTAACTATCTGATTGTACATGTGAGCATCATCTGTAGGCCAATAGCCAAGGGTTTCTGCCTACAAACGGCAGCCTATGTCAAACTGCAGAAACAACTTAAGAGGCCAGAAAAAGGACTTCTTGAAAGGTTGCTGGTCAATAGCATTTCTTTCTGCGTTCTTAAATAAATAAATAAATAAATGAAGGAAGTGCATTTAAAAAGAAAGACTCTCCAATGAAAGAATACAAGACTAAAAAAAATCTACTTTGAAAAGGTGATAGCACAGCATTTAACATGCATGTACTGTATTGAACCTGCCTTCAAAATTGCTCAGCTAGGTCAATATATGCTTAGGTATTTTCTTAATGTGTTTTACTTGTGTTTACTCAGTTTTCATAATAAAAAATAAGACAGTATGTTCAAGAGACGGACCATACACTCTTTGGAAGCTTCATTTCTGGAACTTCTATATTAGGTCTTCTTTTAAGCCACATAAAGGGCTTCAGTTCACTACCTAGCAGATAAGTTGACTTTGATATCTCTTCTGAACCCCCCAAACATATGGCAAACCCATAATTACTTAGCCCTACTCTTTGTGATCTACGCTTTTACTAAACCTAACATACTTACGGAAAAAGATCTGTTCAACTCCAGTAGGTTAATCTGGGTCCTAGAAAAAACTTTTGCAGCTTACGCTCCATCTAGCAATCAAAAACCACAGGTACAAAGGAAGGAAAACACAGAAATAGATGGAGCACAACTCTAAGCCCCCGATAAAATGGGTATTTTTTTTCAGATGCTGATCTAAAGTATCACAGGAGGAATCTGAAAATATTTACTAAAAGTATGCAACCAGTCCTTCTACACTGAGCCCTGGCTCACAGCTCAATCTATCCCTGCTTGTTACTAGCAATGATTGAGCGGAAGATAAGCTAACACCCCAGAGGAGAGGTGCTTATTTTCTTCGCAATTGCTGGTGCTGTGCATACTCAGCCCTGAAGATGACTGCAGCCCTCCAGGTGATGGCCTCCTAGTTACGGCTTGACAAGCTGAAATGCTTCATTGCGGAAAAAGCTACCGTTGGGTGGGCTGAGGAAGTACCACTCTCAAAGAAACTGCTGAATCTACTGAATCTGATATTATTTATTTTTATAATCAAAAGCTAATGTGAACCACATTCATATTCAAATCACACGTGTTTTAAAAAAAGATGCAACAAATTAAAACCAATTACAAGTGAACTAAATAAAGTATACAGCCCCTCATCAAGACTGTAACTGTTTTTAGATCTCAGATTTAAATTCTCTTGTTTCAGACCAAACTCTTCTTTCCATTATACGACAGCACTTAGCAAGTGGGAGGAGGCAGGAATGAAAAGTCCAGCTTTGCCTTCTGGTAGGAGATCTCCCTTTATCCTCAATTTTATTCACCACCTGAAGTGCACATCATTAACAGCAACACAACCAGCTGCTCAAACAAACGTCTGATGTGAGGACAGAGGGCATTGATGATCTTTAGGCCAAAATTTTTCATGCCTTTCTGTAGCTGCACGTATGCAGGCTAATTAAAGCGTTGCTGGAAAAAACCCTCCATCCTTTACAGCTCATATCGTACAGGTATCTGAAGGATTGTGGGCTGGGTGCTTGCACAGTTATGTTTGTTTGAAAAGGTTGGGGCTGGCCAGCAGCAAGGAAGGTTGCCTCTCTGTCCCTCTTGCCATGTCCTGGAGGGCAAAAGCACCCCCTCTCTAGGGGCACGCTGCAGGGGGCAGGCAGAGGGGGCGAGAGAGAAGAGCCTGGACCGAGTACGCCTGTGCAGCTCCCGAGGAGTCTCCATTAGAAGCAGCACCCTGGTTGAGCAAGGAGATGATGCTCAGCCAAGTCCCTTGGGTGATGGAAAGAGACTTTTCTTGGTGTCTCAGACTGGACTGTGGACAGTTTGCTAAAAGAGAGCGAGACACAGCATCACTAGGCTTAAAGGAAGACTGAAGAGGAGAGTCTAAACCACAAGGAGCCATTAGGTAGGAGAGGTATATTCGTAAGTCAGGTTTTCTATACCATTTAACCTCATTCTTCTGAGCATTATCTTTTTACATATATACATACCTACACACACATACGCATATATGTAAAAAAAAAAAAAGGTCTTTGTTTCTTTAATTAAAACCTGGATGTAGAGTTTAAAAGCCTTTTCTATCCTGCTGGAAGCTCACTAAAGTAAAGTCCACCCCCAAACTCTAGCTGAGTCACAGTCCCATGAGAGGATGGATGCCAGGCAAGGCTGGGAGCTGCAGTGAGAAGGCTGTGTGACAATGCGGCTGCTCCCTCGTCACAGCAGCAACAACCTGTGTCCCAGCAGACAGGGCCAACATGGGAGTGTTAAGAGACTTTTCAGTGGCCACCCACAGAAGCGGGTGAACTCTGATGCTCTTCTACCAGGTGAAATGAATAGGCACCCAACTGATCTATAATAGCCTTGGAGTGAGTGCTATTTAGTATCTCAAGGTTGCTTGATGAAACCTCTGTAGGCCCATTGTTGAGTGTGCAGTAGGGATCACTCCCAGCAAGGCAAAAGTGTGATGCACATCGTTGAGAAGAGGAGCCTCAACAGAAGAATAGCCAATAACACTTGAAAAATGTTGCCTGTTCCAGAGGTAGGAACATGCAGGGGAGGATAACAGGGACTGAACTGTATTTTTCTTTAAGTTGTTCATAATAATCTATTTAGAGACACCTTGGAAACCACTGAAATGGAGTCAATTTTTATTGCCCTTTTAAACTTGGATTAGACTCAAGAGTTACGCCTTCATTGTTATGGGATTCAGGCAGCTATCTTTCTGACATGCCCTTTATAAAAGGAAAAAAAAAAAAAGCAAAATAACCCACTGTTTTGCTTAAAACACAGTCAGCAAAATCTAAGAGGATGTCAACCACCACCGGGATAGATAGATAGGCAGACAAAATGATTGACGGATGTTTTTCAAACTGTCTATATCCACGACGTTAGTATAGTATAGAACACTGAAACACCTTTAAAATCACACATGCACAATACAGACTGATACATGAAGAAAGTTATATTCTAAATTTTAAAAATTATCATGTTTTCTGAAGTGAAAAGATATTTATGAGTGTCAAGGTGCAAACTTAGAAGGGCTTCTGGGTATGTAAGTCCATCAGCCAAGCTAGAACATGACTAGCAACTCTCTACAATTAGAAGGTAATGAAACTTAGTTTAAACTGCTTTTAGTCCACTAAGTCTCATTACCTGGCAGTTGGGACAGGCTATCATGCCCAGATAGGGCCCAACAATAACCTTCCCTAGACATTGGCTCAGCCTGGCAACCTGTTGAGTTGCAGCAAATCATTTGCATCTGAGGACTTAAATATTTGTGTATACACAAATATATCCACACACCTGATGTCTTAGAGTCTCTCCATCTCTATCTAAGGGAGAACCAAGCTTTCACAAAGGTGCTTGATTTCAATGCTCCCTTGCACTGAAATCATCTGAGCTCCACAAGGGCGGCAGGATCAGCCTTTAGTTAATATATACAACTTTATCGGTTCATTTTGTTGAATCCTGAGGAGCTCTTTTTCTGCTGCTGGATAATACAATGCAGTGCTCATTTCTGGTTTGATAGCATCCAAAGAACTTTTGGACTCACTTTTATGTTTCTGGAAAGCATCTATTACAGGAGACCTTATAAATATAAATTAATGTGATCCCCTGTAGAGAAAACACACAAGATCATGAGTCCCCTTAATAACACAAAGGGGATACCTGAACATAAGTATAAAGATATATTAGTGCTATGTTTTCTTTTTTATGAGAACAATTTAGTTTTCCCCTGTCCTTCCAGCCAGACTTGGCTTGTGTGATATTGAGACAGAAGAATCATATACTTTCAGAATGGCTGACAGTCTGCTTTAGGCATTATATCTGAAAGCAAATCAGCAGCAGCAAGGAAATTGACATTTAGAGAGAGAATAAATTACAGGACATTGAAATATCTGTACTAGAGCTGTAAAAAGTAGCAAAAAAAAACAAAGTTAAAAAAAAAAAAATCACCTGATACTGGTGGGGGAGGCAAGAGAAGGGAAGAGGAAGGTGAAAGGGAGAAGAAAGTTTTGTTTTACACACCGTGCCTAGTCTGAAAAGACAAAATAACATACACGCAAAACGCTACAAAGGCTTCAAAATCTGGTGCTCAAAAGTTAGGACATGCAGAATTATAACTGTCTATACAACCTATGTGTGGCCCCATCATGTAGATGAACTGCAATACAATAATTGCACCATCACAGATTATTTTTCTGCAAGATCCCTGTGCCATTGCACAGAACAAATCTGCTTGCAGAATGAATCAAGCATGGGTTGTCAGTGAAGATGGGGTTTGGGGGGTTTGATTCATTTGTTTGTGAAGGTGTGTTGTGAATGAGGCGAGGGATGGAAGGAAGGACACAAAAGCTCACGTTAGCAGACAGACAGGTGGATCCTGCTCGGGAGGGCTGGATCCCCTCCTTGCCACAGTCTACGTGAGGTCACCTGTATAACTGAACTTTCCCAGATATCCCTAACTCTGTCTTCCTCATCTTCTGGGTGTGGGACTTGAAACTGATACGCAGAACTCCTGAGCACTCACAGCTGCAACCTGAGTCATTTGATGCATTACTCTGAACGTAAGAAGTGCTAGATAAGGTTTACTGCTGAAAAGGAATACAGAAAACCAGATGATTTTTAGTATCTTAAACTGTCTTGGATGCACCACATTAGGAAAATTTCTGCTCCCCAGTTTCCCCGTCTGTAAAATGGAGATACCCCCCTTCCTCAGGTTTCCAACACACCTATTGTGAAGATAAATTAAAGGTTTGTGATGTACTTAGATATTCTCTTGAACAGTCCCGTACAAAAGACTATGAAAAAATAAATAATTCTGTCTTCAGAGCAAGAACAATATGTGATTGAATGGTAGGGATAGTGCTACACACTGCAATAAGGAATAATGCAAGATTGAACAGTTGCTCATTAATTGACCATCTTCATTCTGCGTGGTCAATGAGGCTCTGTGTAGAAGAAAAACTGTACATGATCATATAATTGTAGACTGTATCATACGTACAGATAGAAGATTCCTGAAATGAAATTACACAGACAACCGAGTGTTGAGCAATGTAATTAGAGTGCTTGACTTCGCAAGCAATGTTATTTTAACACAACTTTTGTGCGCGTAATTTCCTACATTTTTCGAAAAAGGCAAACAGAGAAAGCAGTGGTTTCACCGTATTTATCACGCTGCCAACGACACCTTCATCATCTGGCTCAGGACCTCCAGCTCCACCTCTTGCACCTCCGCTCTTCTGCTAATGGTGGTAACCGAGAGTAAAAATAAGCTCATACCTGTGTAGCTCTTACACAGCGAATCTTCCACTGAAGTTTCAGAGACACTTGATGTTAGCAAAAGAAGGGGATCCATTTCAGGTTCCTGATAAAGGGTACTTGTTCTGCCCTCTTCCCTAAACCCTCCCTACTTTATCTAACTCTATTTTTTCTCCACTCCTCCTTCAGTTCAGTCCTAGTCTTCTTGTCTATCAGTATTAACTCACAAATCTTCACCATCCAAGACCAAATCTTTCCCTTTACTTCCACCCCTCTACCTCAGCATATCTCAAAAGTACATAAGGTAGACATATATGGGCACATACACAAGGGCATGGCAAAGGCACATCCCTGACTCAGAGATGATCACTTTGGAAATTGTACCTTTGCTTCCTTACTGTGGAGTATTAAGGCTATGTGAATAAAAGCCTACCGGTTTCTTTTTTTTTTTTTTAAAAAATAGTATTTTCTCTCGTATCATTCAATGTAAGAACAGTAAACAAAACAGAATGAGAGTGTGAGGTCAGACCAAAGGTCCGTCTTGCCCAGCATCTTCTCTATGAGAGTGACCAAAGCAGATGTCTAGGGAATAGCAAATTTAAATAAATCAATAAATCTGCCTGAGGCAGATATTCAACACTTTACAGTCTTATAACAGGAAGTGTTTGACAACTTCAAAAATATTTTGGTTCTGTAGCACCCTATAAATCTTAGTTACATTCACAAAATTCCACAGGAGAGACCGTAATTGCTGAGACCAGATAATAACATATAATAGGAGAAAACAGACAGTTCCTCAAGGATTATGAACAATAATGCTTCTGATACATCCCCCACCCTTCCACACTGTCATTTTTTTTGCTTGTGAAAAGGATGATGGTGAAGTTCACTTTTATCAAAACCTATATTCTCCCTTCCCAAGATACACAATCTTTCACCTCATCTTTCTACTCCCCTACAATTCATGCAGACCTGGTTTTAAAGAAAAAGGCCTGTTTGTCAAAGAAAGAGGCATTCTTGTGGTTTTGTATTATGTGTTCTTATGTGGAAGATGCAAACACATTTACCACATTGGTAAAGTGTTATAATTACAAACCTGAGCTACTACCGCTGTTAGGTGGTTCCCAAAGGCCCCAGGTTCTTGGATAACCTAGAGTGATTTCTGACTGACCACGGCCTGCCATGTTTCTCTGTTTCTGATCTAGTCACATAATGCAAAAAATAAGAAAGAAAAAAAAGAAGTCATAAAGTTGGGAGAGCAAAATTGTTTTTTCACAAAGAATATTTTTCAACATTCATTATGATCTACTGAATCTTCTTTAAAATCAATCGAAATAAGAGATATAAGAAATGGGAGAAAAATGCAGCAAAAAAGAGGGAGGTTGGGGCGTGGACAAACTAGAGATAAAATAAAAACAGAGCGGTCAACAGAAAAATAAAGCACCTGAAGTCTCAGCAGCGCTGTGGACTCCTTTCCCGGCAGCTGCTCCTCCACAGCCACTCACGTGAAGCGCCTGACCTTTGCGAGATGTGCGGTGGCGGCGGCACGCTGGTGTTTGATACCGCACTGGCCAGCAGCAGCCATGCTGTTCTGTGTCCTCAAAGGAGAGACGGGTTAGAAATATTAGGAGAGAGAGGAGGAGAGGCTAAGTAGGGCAAAAAGCAGACGTGGGAAAGACAAGTGAGTCTCCCAGCATCTCTTTCACTGGTGACTCGGTGTTTTATAAAGGCTATGGCCATCCTTATAAAGAAAAGGTGAGAAACATCCCATGAAAAAGCAGCTTCGTGCCTTTTTTCCCAGGTCTTGCCAAGGGTCCTGCTGGTATAAAGTCCTGGGGTTTTGTTTTTCGCAGGGTTCAGGCACTCGGGGTGTGGATGCTCAACCCGCAGTCACAGTTCTTCCCCACCACACCACAGCTGGCCACCCAGCCAAGGACTGCTGTGGGTCCAAATTGGAGGAGGATTACAAGTATTGGGTGAAGGGCGGCTCAAAAATCTGGGCTTCATATCTGCCAGAGCTTCCCGAGTTCTTCCCTGTACATTGGGAAATGTTGGCCCTTATTTCAGGAAGCCAGTACTGTCACCAGCGTAACGCTACTGACTTCCTTATCAAATTGCATCTGTAAACATCCACCCGTGTAAGCGGCTGAGAGGCTCTGTTTTATAAGGTCTTATCCAAGCAAAGTCTCAATAGCAACTTGAGTTGAATTTTTTTTAGAGCAGGAAAAATGTAAGGCTCTTCTACCAGTATCTGAATGAAGGTCTCCACGGAACTCCGAGAGTTTTGAGTCTGTGGTCTGCAACGCATCTTATGAAAAAGGAAAAAATTCATGTTGCATTTTATGTTCTTGCTGTAGATCACAGTGTCATTATTATTATGCTGGCTAACTGCAAACAATTAAACCAAAGGGAACTGACAGGGAGACAAACAGGAAATGAAGCAAGAGTAAAGATTATTTGTTAGAAACAATTACGATGTCCTGGAGGAAACAGTAGAAAAGTTATTAATTGGAGAACGCCTCCTCACTGGCTGAATCTAGGCTGGCAGAGTTTATTTTTTCCAGGACTGAACACAGGATCAAAGGGGATAGTAAAAGTCCGCAGCCTTAACAGAGAGGGCCGTCGAGCAGATATTGGAAGGGGACAGAGGAAAATGCTACTGAGGGGCTCTCTGCTTCTCTCAGGCAAAAAGCAGGGATTTGAGGTTGACCGGGGTTTATCCCAGACCTTCCCTTTTTGTTTTAACATTTTTGTCTGCTTGCGGTTTACTTTTCTGTGCAAAAATAATGCTTTGCTTTTAAAAAGCTGTTCTGAGCCACTTGAAACAGAAACTGCAGTTGGAAATGGGAGAAATAGAGGAACGTGTAAACAAGACAGTTCCTTGTTTAAAAGAGTACCTGGACCTGTCAATGAAGGATGTACTGAAGAAAAACAAGTGCAGGTCTTTTTGTAAGACTCTGAAATAAGAAAACTTTATCTCGCAGATTTTCCAGGAGCCTACGCATACTTCTGTAGATTTATATGTACAATAACAAAAACACTGAACAAATATAAATCCAGGCTTGACCTTTGCAGTTTTGTCCCATCCTTAGAAGCAAAGCCATGCAAGACCTGAACAACTTCCAGTTTTGCCCATAAAAAAGCTGAACTTTGTAACATGAAAGGAGGTCCCAGGGGTTCAGCCAGGCACCTGAACCGAGTGAGTCAATCTTTTGAGGTCAGCTCTTCTCTGCCTCTCCCAGACTTTTGGTTGGTATTTCAAAACTATCAGAGTCTGTAAGATACCACCTATCTAATGGTGGTTGTGGCCACCAACTTTCTTCTCTATAATCTCTCCCCATTTTTCCTATGTAAGATTCTTAAATGAAGTTTGTTCCAGACTATTAACCTATGACAGAAGACTGCAGAGATAAGATTTCACTGACATATAGAACAAAGAAAAAGAAAGGGTGTGAAAATTGCAATGACAAGGTTGCCTTGGTAGTTCAAGATGTATGAAATGAAATGAAATAAAATATCTGACAAACGTCTGGATAACACAGGTTGGGCACTAATCACTTTGGTTGAGTCAATCAGAACTGCATTTAATAGAAAGCAAAAAGATTTCATTTACAAACCCAACTCCTTAACTATAACATCTAAAATTTATCCAATACTGTGCTGCTTTACAGAATAAATGATATAAACCCTGCTACAAAGACATATATTCTGAAAATACAACCTTTCTAAAACACGAAAAATAAATATTCCGTTACCCTGAAACCAGTTCAGATTCGATCTATAAGAAGAAAAGCTATGGTGTTGGGAAAGCTACCTACGTAACAGTTAAACTGATCAAACTGATCAAACTGATCATGGGTTGGACAGGATCAAGCCATGTTTTGACTGTGTGCCAAAAATAATCTTTCATCTTTGGCTGGGCAAAAAGTTTTCATACATTCTGAAGTAAAGATGGTTTTAAGCCCAACATGCCACAATTCTGCAGAAAAAGGAGGAGGACTGAAATTAGAGCCAGACTGAAGGGAGTTATTTTCATATTTGCTGTTGTTGAGCAGGAGCAAAACATCAAAAGCAAAACCAAGGACAAAAATTTAAAGGCTTGCATACAAATATCATCCACTGTGGAGAGTTTTTACTGAAGTGCCTGTGGTAATGCCTAGTTTGACACCAACTTGGCAAAAGTCTCAAGCTGTATTTCCTTCTGCACAGTTTAACTTAATACAACCACACACACGCACAGAGAGCACAACCCAACAAGGATGGTGCTTACATTTCCCCCAAATTTTTGTGCCCTAACTTCTGGCCCAGTGAGTGACATATTCCTTTCTGCTGTAGAGCAGAATAGGTTCAAAATTATCTAATTTGCTAGCTAGCATCTTTCAAGCCTAGCTGGAAACCCTCCTCAGAGGGACTTCCTTTGAGGAGCACGCATCAGGAGTGATGGGATGCTTCAGGGATTTGCAGTTCCCTCTAAGGTTCCCTATACTAAGATACCTGTACGCCCCTTGCATTCTCAGAGTTTCAGTGCTCTACTTCATACTGTACATTCCAGGTTGTCATACAGCAAATGTACGTAACCCCATAGAAAAGCATATGAAAGCGAAAACAACAAAGAAGCTGCAAAGCGAACAGGACAGGAGAAATACTACACTGTTTGGTTTTGCTAGAGTCCAGAACAGAGTCTTTTGCTTGGGACAAAAAAAAAAAAGGAAAAAAAATCTAAATTAATGGGTCTTTTTTTCCATTGTTGTTTATGTCCATAATTTAGCAATGCATTTACTAGCCACTGTAATCATCAAACAGGCCTTGACAATTAACAAAGACACCATGAAAACGAAAGTAGTAAAATGGAAATGAATCACAGCTTCACCACAGCAGAAAACATCTTTCTGAAGAAAAACAGACTAGAATGAACACTATTCCAAGTAAATTACATATTAATTAGATGAATTAGCAGTGTTACTATTGTCCCACTTGGCTACTCACACGCATTTTACAAAAGGACCCTTGCGGCTTTATGAGTTTTTGTCTTTTCACCACATACTTGTGTAATGCCTGCTTCCTAACTGGGATTCCTGTTTCCAATATCTGTGGATGACAGTAAATCCCTCTATACATCCCACAGCAAATCAACCTTATGCAGACAATCTCCAGCAGTTATTCTGAACAGTGTCCTTCCGTCATGCCAACCTACCCTATTTTTGGCAGAGGATCTGTCTAGTACTGCTTCCATACTGACAAGGAACAGGATAATACTTTATGATAGACAAAGAAACTATGTTCCTCCTGCTCTGCTTTGTGGACTCCCTTTTAGACCACAGAAGCGAGTTGGACTGACTACACATCAGTGCAGTATTTTCAAAGGTATGATGTAAAGTTGGGTTCCCAGTCCCACACTCCAACATAGTTCTTAAGACTCCAAACAAATTCCTAGGAAGTCAGAGCACCAATTTGAACAGCTGTATATGGATTTGAGGACCTACTCGTCCAGCAATTAAAAATGAATCCTCAGTTGTGAGAAGCAAATGCACACCTCCCGAGTTTCCTTCCTCCCTCTGAACGAGCCCCCGCACACAACGCGGAGGGCCTCTAGAGTATCAGGGTACCCTGATGGACGTGCATCGTGTGCCTTGAAGGTGTGCCGGGAAACAAAGCTGGCTAGGTAGTGGTAAGATGGGGCAGAACAATGGGCTCCAGGAGTCAAAACACTGGGTGCAGCTGGTCTGTTGACCCTGTATGGTCTGCTGGCCATACTGATACACAGCAAATCATCTCAAAACAGAACTGCAGCTGTGGGTGAGCACGAGGCAAGAGCTGATAACAGACCCGATGCTCAGTGTAGAGTTTTAGCTCTATATGCTTTTGTTAGAAATTCCTATTATATGGGGCAAGACATAAAGATATAAAATTAAATTCAATTGCAAGCGTTTAAAACGTGCATTGTGTTCACAAGACCTTTCTGCTTAAACACAGTCACATCTATATTAACTACAAAGCGCAGACAACCTTCTGAAATCCGCCAGTAAGACCCCCTGCATCACTGCTAAGGTGCCAAACGGATTCTTTGTGGTCTTTGAATATGGGAGTGTATTATATTAAAGAATCTGACTTCAGGACCTTTGCACGTGGCAAAAATCAGATGCTTAACAGGAATGACCTTAAAGAAAATGTAAGAAAACCTGGGGCCCTTGTATAAGCTGCGGCCCTATTTCCTTGGCATGTTATCAACAACTTGTCAACAACAAAGGAAATATCAAACCAGTATTTGGAGGCAAAGGAAATAAATACCAAATATGTAACTTAGGATAAATTTTCAAGCATTGTGGCTTCGCGGTTGACAATTCTCAAAGGGAAATTGGCCTCCTGATGTTGAGGAAATGGGTGGTCCAATTACTAACCGCTCAAATTATTTTCATTCCAAAATATTGTTAAAATCACTGTCATAATGGAGCAAACATCTAGCACCAAATAACTTCCAATAAAACCCCAGAAGCATGCAGATGCTCTCCCTAGAAGAGGCGTGAGAAGCCTTGCCCTTTCAGCTACATATCCTGCAAAAAAGGCTTACTGTGGATGAGCTCAAATTAAGACAGAATGTACTGACCTACCGAGCATTTAGTCCCAGCTTAAGCTGGGTCTTATATTCTGCACTTTATTACAGCACACAACACTTCTCTCTGTGGTCATGTTCTTGGCATAAATGAAGTCACAAATCCCCATTGTTTAAAATTATTAAAGGTCTTTCTGCATCAGTATTATTATTAACGTTTTGGTTTAAATGAATAGTCTGCCATTTTTCAGCTACAGTCAAATCAATGAGACTCCAAATTCTGCTGGGAAAGGAAACCCCACACTGTCTCACTTGAATAGGAGGCCAACATGCATTTTTGGCTGCGCCTGTCAGTTTTCCCTGACTTGATACAGAAAATTCAAATGCCTACAAATTAAACTGGGAGCATAATGCATTAAAAGATTACTTGTGGGATGTTGACATTCAGATATGAACTTCACACCTTCACTTTATCCTCACGATGCAGCAAAATACAGTCCTACATCCTAAAACTCAGCAAACTCCAGGGAAGCTCACTAGGGCTTATACTGTGCAGCTCAACACTGCTATGTAATTTCTGCCTATTTCATATGAAGGAAATTTGTGTGTAGAGAAGTATTTGTTTTAAACACTTACTGAGGCCACACTGCTGGTGTATTTTAAAAAGGACTGCATCTGTTTGTAGGTAACAGAACAGTGGCTAGGTGGATTATGATAGGGTCAGCCGGACTTTTATTCTTCAACCTCCATTCTCAGTTGAGGTTGATGATAGCAGAAAGAAAATTTCCGTCTTTCCTTCCAGGAACAACAAACTATTTAGCAGTATTTTAGATGGTTTTGTTTTCCTCTTAGACAACAAACACCAAGAACTGCCAGAGAAAGAGTATTTACAGGACAGACAAAGTGATCTGAACTTCACAGACCAACTGACAAATTCTGTGTTTCCGTTTTACATTTCAATAGACAAAATGCTAAGGAAAGAAGCCATGTGCACTATATACAAAGCAATTCATGACCCCAAATGTAAATCTTGCTTCATCAGATAGCTTGGCTCTACAGTTAAAATAATTATTTTTTGAGTGTTGTGAATGTGTTAGAATGATGTATTTCATATGTAAAAATTACCTCCTGCCTTGTAAGGTTATCATGAAATGAGATCTTGCTCCAACTAAGCAAGCCCAGAGATAAAGGAGACAACAACAACAAAGAGTATCAGCCCTTCCATCTCCCTGTATAAACAGTTTGAATAGCCTCCTGCATTTCAAGGGTTCTCGTCACTGATGATCTTTAGGATCTTGTAGCCGAACTCTACACTTCAGCAATGAGGACATCCAGTGGCAATCTCCAGTTAACTTACGTGATGCAAGCGCTTTCTGCAAGTCTGAATTTGATATCTGAGACTATTTTTGTTTTACTTACACCTGCATGGGATGAATAATATCCCTTTTCTTGTTTGGTAACTGTTTTTCTCAAGCTAAATTGCCTATTGACTCTAGCCTGAAGCTAAACAAAAAGGGCAGATAATACAGCAGAAGCCATTAAATAATGTATTTTTTGCCTATCATTAACATGAATACCATGTGCAATTTCAATCCCTGAAGAAAAGCTATAACAATCTCTGACATCGGCATACAGCAATTGCTGATGAAGACTGACTGCTCCAGCAGCAGTTGTTCTTTATAAAATATTTTATGCATTAAAACACCTGGACAAAGCACAATTATTTTCGACAACAGGTGAACGGCAATTCTACTGCTATTTTATAGAAGAGGAAACTAAGGCAGAAAGCTGAAGCTGCTTTGCAAGTCGAGGGCTGAAGTGGGATTAAAAGGCAGGAGACTTCTTCCTGAGTCAAATCCATCCCAGCCACAACTGCCTTGTTTGTTTAGCAACGATCGTGCTGTACTGAAACGGTGCAAGGTGAGGGGATGTTGGAAGGTTTCATAATCATACACTTTTCCGGATACCCCAAGCAACTCCCCACTTAGCGCTGTCGCTAGGATTGTTTTTAGCGCAGGAAAGTCAGAAGTTTCCCATCACAGGCAGGAGCATTCGTTCCTCTGTACCCGCCTCGCTAATGGAGAAGAGAGAGTTTAGTGGCTCTGAAGCAGCCACCGCTTGAAAGAGTCCCCAAAGGGAGCCTCTGAAAAGAGTTACTGCTTCTTTAACCCAACCGGAGGCAAGACCTTGATAGGAACGAAGGACAGAGCTGCGACTGCTGAGGGAAGAAAAGAATTGAAAACAATTAGCGTGTTGATGTCAGCTTAAAGAGGGTCACCGAGAGATCAGCTTTCTCTGCATCTGTTCTTTAATTAAAAAGAGAAAGGTGGCAGTGTCCACTACTCGTCACTATGGTAACATTTAAATGCCACACAGCTGGAACTGGCTGCCCGCTCGCTGTGGAGCGGGATCGGCCAAGAGCAGAGCAGGTATGGGTCCACCAAAGGGCGGGCGAAGCCCCTCGGCAGCTGCTCCGAGACCTGGGAGGACTTCTCAGCCGGCACAAAGTGTTGAGCGCGTCCGTTTGGGCGCGCGTTACGTACCCTGCATCGCTTCGGCTGGCTGATGGCAAGGGGAGCCTTCCCGGGATGAAAGACCAGAAGCGTCACGTCGGGAGAGGGGAGGATGAGGGGAGGCGAGAGCGAGGAGGGGTTTCGGCAGGTTTCCACTGTGGTTGCGTGCCAGTCACCCTCAGCCGACTGCTGCCTTTGATCGTTATTAGTACACTAATGCTGCCCCTGCGACGGTTGCTTATCATCTTCATTGCTGATTTAAGTCGCTACAAAAATATTTGCCAAAGCTATTGTTTGGTTTGTTCTAATAATAGTTATTATATTATTCCTTCAATTAATTACAGACAGCTGCACTCCCTGCTTTTTCTACTTCCTCTCGAAGTACTTCTTGCATTATCAGCACTGACAAGAGTTTTGTCCACAGAGATGTAGGTCTTTTTTTTTTTTAATGGTTTCAGTAATTATTTGAGTGATTGCTTGCATCTTCTTCAAACTGCAGTACTAAAATAACAACCACAAATGATACCAGACCAAAATAATATATCAGGGCAATTAGAGTAAAAAATGTCTAATACACTTTGTAAATTAACATACAGTCCTGCAGTTGAGACCCCATCACATATTTTACCTTAGAATTAAAAATGTCTAGGTATTTTATTCCTTGAGAACTACTTCTGAACATAATTTCTTTTCTCAGCTTGAGATCTGTCTGTATCAGAATCAACTATACTGCATGTATGTATCCAAAAGCCTCTGGAGCCCTCCCGATTTAGAGTCTGGGGACTCAAGGAATAGGAAATAAGATTCACTGTATGCCAACCTAGCAAAGATCCTTCCGTTCTTGTATTTTCACACACAGTTTCAACATCTTGCCTTTTAAATATGACAATATATTAACAAGGTTATGGGGATGTATATTATCCTATATTATCATGTGAACAAAGCACAAATGATATTGCCTTCAAAAAAGGACCTGTTAAAAGCCCCTGTCACACTGGGAGCAGAATCATGAACAATTGAGTTAATGACTACGTAAAATGTAAGAGACATTTTCAGTTAGGCAATGAAATGTCCTATTAACTTAGATGTTTTTAATGAGCTATTTTAACTTGTACCTGGCCTCCCTCAGCTTAGATCTCTCTTAGATCTCCTGGTCATTTATCTCTCAAGCTCTAACAACCTCTTGGATCTAATCCTTGATTAGTTCACATTTCTTAGCTATGGCTATTATAACACATCCAGCCACCAAAATAAATCATTTAACTTTTAGTCTGCGTGTGTCACATTACATTTGAAACATCTAACCTTCCAAACAAATAAAGGTGCATCAAAAGCTGAAAAATAATTTAGTCTGATTAATTTATTTCTGTCTAAAGAGCTGTGCTAGCTATAAACTATTGGTACTTTTCTAACTACGCACATGTAGGTACATTAATAACACTAAGCTAAACAACCTGATAATTGTAATCCATTGCTAAGGACTTAGCAAAGGATGTCGATGGAGTTAAATACACAGTCCCACTGAAACAGGTCGCTTTTACGCTTCAAGAGTCCCAGGCGTTGTGTGTGGAAATAGGAG
>NW_009227541.1:55971-64296 GCF_000690835.1 Fulmarus glacialis | reverse complement strand
TAGGGAAAATATACAACACAACTTCTATTTGAACAAATTAGATGACACTCAAACTAAAAGAAAGAAAAAAGAGAGAGAGAATCTAGCTCCATTGAAATCAACTGGAAAAAGGTCACGGTTTTCAGCAAGAGTAGGAGTCTAGTATTTCCACTGAGACAGTATCTAGAGCACTGTAAATGGAAATCCAGTGACTCTCAGTAGCTCTGGCATTATATATCGGTAGGGTTGATCCTCCTTATAACATAATTCCCTGCCCCTATGGCCATTCAGCTGCTGGGGCAGTATGATCTGTGAAGTTGATGCAAAAAGAAAAAATTATACCACAGCTTTCAGCAGTTTGATCTCCCCACAAATACTGCTTGAAACGACTGAACAGGCAACTACAGGATGATCATGAAAGAGCTCTGTTATCATGAGGACACCAATGAAGTCTCATACCTATTCACACATTCCTATGTTTTTATAGTTCCTTTCCTGTCAAGCCCCCAAAACTGCAAATCACTAATACTTCCCTGTCTACAAACTGGTAAATTAGAAAGACTTTGAATACACACGTGCACGCTAAACCACTAACACCTTACATAAAATTATAACACAGGAACGACTGTACCAGACCAGACCACACCACAGATCTGCTCAGTTCAGCTCTGTCTTCTGCCTTACGCAGTGCCGCAAGAAGATGCTAGGGGAGAATACAAAACTAGGGCCATCACAGGGCAGCATTTCCTCAGTATATTCTCCTACCCTCCAGCAACTTGCTGGTGGTTATGTTGATGTCCTTGATGGATTTTCTTCCACAAATTTGTCTAACTCTTTTTTTGACCCATGCCAGTGCTTGGTGCCCATGACATCTCATGGCAACGAGATCAACAGTTTAACTATGTGTTACAAGTAAAAGCAATTCTGACTCCGTGATGTGCTGGATCCTTTTGCTGTCACCTAGTTCTGTGCTAGAAGAAAGCGTGAACAATCACTTCCTATTTACTTTCTCTGGAGCCACTCACAATTTTAGAGACTGCTACCATTTCTCTCCTGCAGGCTTCAGGATCTCAATCTACTCTTCCTCATGCGGAAGTCACTTTGTACAGTTGATTTTAGTCGCCACCTTTTTTTACATCTTTTCTACTTCGGAGATGGAGGGAGGAGAGGGAACAACCAGAAAGGAACAGAGTCTTCTATATGTGTTTGAACCATGGATACGACACTAATGACATAATAATAATAATAATATAAATACAGTGGCATAATACTGTTCTCTGTTCCTTTCCTAATAACTCTTAGCATATTACCTGTTTTATTCATTGGTACTATGCATTGAGCTGACACTCTTGAGTGGTAAGCTAGTTTATAGTTACCACTTTGTACGCAAAATCAGAACTATTTTTTCCCCCCATATGCATTACTTCACAATTTATACACACGGATTTTTACCTGCTGTTAATTTTACCGACCGGTCACTCACTAATATGAAATCCTTCTCTGCAATCTGTTTTGGTTTCAACTCCTTGAATAACCTATTAGCAGCTGCAACCTTTTTTTCAATTTTCCTTTCTCAGATCATTTACGATATGTTGAGCAACAGATATCCTAGCAGCACAGACATCCTGTGAGACTACACCACTGGCTTCCTTACACTGTCAAAACTGTCTATTTATTCCTGCCCTTTGTTTCCTACCCTTTAGCCAATTATTTATCCATAGAGACTCTTACTCCTTATCTGATGACAGCTAAGTTTTTCCAGGAGCCTTTGGCGAGGGTCCTGTTGAACACCTTTTCAAATCAAAGTAGATAACACTAGGATCTCTCCTTGACTCCCCTACAGAGCTGCAGTAATCTGTGAAACACAACTTCTGTTAACAGAAGCCACATTAACTCTTCTGCAATAAAACATATTTATCTTTGTGTTTACTAACTCTATTATTCGTCGTTGCTTCTTCCAAATGGTTTCTTACAGCATGTATTTCCCATTTGAATTCCTTTAGAGCTCATGGATGAATACTGCCTGGTCCTGGCAATTTGATACTCCACGATTTGCTGATTTGTTCTGTCCTTTCCTACTGACACTGGAAGTTAAGTCAGATCCCGTGACACATCCCCCACCCCTCATTTTCCCAGTAAAGAAGGGTTCTGGCAGACAACATCCAGAGTATTTTCTGTCAGCAGCATAAGCAGATTTGTGTTCATATGATCATTCTGTATAGTCTCATCTGGTGCATCCCACACACACTTAGATAAACAGACAAGACCCACCCCAATACAGACAAAACCAAATCTGAGTGCTCAAAAATCTAAGCCTAGACATAAAATTCAAATCTGAAAATTACTCCTGTCTTTTGCACAAGCCAAGCATGCTGTATGCAAGATACCGGCACTGGTCAGAAAAGTTTAAAAGCCTGCAGGCTTTGTCGTGCAGATCCCAGCTCGGTACTTTGCACCAGCTCTATTTCAGAAAGTTCCTCTGTTTTCAACAGAGCACCTACTGCAAAATAACACTGAGCAGACTGTATATTAAAAAGCCATCCCACGCATATTTATAACTAATTTATTTTTCATTTCTTCTGTGTTGAATAACTAAATTACAACAGTGGCTCAGTAACCCCTTTTAGTTTAGGAAAGGGCAGCAGCTTCATTTGAGTAATATTTTAGCCCAATTAGTCCATTAGTCTCCAGTGGAGACCAGAGGAGAATGGAAACCAGTGAAACAAGAGTCCTGCAGGATTCCTTTTAAGTAACAGACCTCTGACTCATCTGATATCATCTGGCAGCCCTCATGATCCCTTCAAAGATATTTTGTATTTTCCAAGTGTTCCACAGAGACACTAAGCAGGCATTTGCAAGAAAGAGACGATGTATTAACATAGGCCGTTGTGGATAAACCCGTCTTATAAAAGAGTTTCAAACTATTCATGTCTTGAAGGAGCTTCAAAGTATCTGAGGATTTTGACTCCTGCTCCTTCCCAAACCCTACAGAGTGTGGGTTAGTCCCAGAATAGCGCCTTGTCTTTCCACAGGGATGTTGCCTGAGTGGACTCGCTGCGTGTGGTTGTCCAACTCCGGTTTTGAGATACGTTTAATAAAAAAGTGGCCAAAATAAAATACACATTTTCCTATCTGAAAAACAAAACAAATTTAAAACCTGTTTTAGACTCTTTGCCATGTAATACATAAGTGGCAGCTATGAGGTAGTATAAATACAGATATGAGGACTCAAGATGAAGAATTTGAAGGATTTTTCTGGTTCTAGCTAACAATCTGAAAGTTAGTGCCTAGTTTCAATCGATTACCCCTTCAGTGAACAGAGAGAGAGAAACTCCAGGAAAACAGGCATTTAAGATAGACAGGAAAAACTGTTCACTTTACTTACGCATCTATATCTATTCATGATAAAACAAGTTTAAATTATTAGCTTTGCTCAAGCACCTAAAAGAGAAGTTGCTGGAACAATGAGAGATGAATCCCACTTGACGAGTGATGACCAACATGCAGGTGACCCCCTGGAACACAGAATCATAGAATCATAGAATCATTAAGGTTGGAAAAGACCTCTAAGATCATCAAGTCCAACCATTAACCCAACACCACCATGCCCACTAAACCATGTCCCTAAGCGCCTCATCTACACGTCTTTTAAATACTTCAAGGGACGGTGACTCTACCACTTCCTGTTGTAGGCTGTTCCAAGGCCTGACCATTCTTTGGTTTGGCATTGCAAGCAATGAGATAAAGAGCAACTCTACAAACAAAATCATTGTTATAACTTATTTTTAGGTATTCAAAAGCCTGAACTGCACATGTGAAGTTTCTTCCCCAGATTCCTGAGGTTATGTGACAGCACGAGGGAAAGAAAACACTTAAGCCTTCATCTCCCATTGGGCTAACAGTGACTGAGTAGTGGCTTTAAAGAATAAAAACACTAATCTAGCTCTAGTCATCAGCCAGCGAGTGCAGGGGCTCCACACCTAAAGTTCCTCTACACACAGAATTGCTGCTCATTTTACTGACAGATACATGTGTAGAAAGGACAGCTTTAATGTGAATTTCTTTAAAACTTGACCCAAATCTCACTGACGTTGAAAAAGCTACGCCTGCCTCTGCCACTTGTGTTGGCATAGAGAACCTGTTGTTTTACCATCTTTAAAATGATAAAATTTTATCCTTCTATGTCACTGCTTATCCTAAAGAAATGCAAAATGCTTTACAGCACTTTACATAATGATGTATAAGTTATCATTTCACCAACATGCTGGGAGGATGCTGCTCTTTACCAGAGCACTGATATATAGGACAGGAAGAAAGAGGTAACCTTTTATTGTAGACAGCACAATTAAGGTATACAGATTACAGCCTGGAAATTAAGATAGAATGCTAAAATTAATAACCTGTACCACAAAAGCTGTAATGACCACAAGTAGGATCACGAAGAGAATCTACTGTTCAACTGTATACAACTTACATTAACACTTATATTATTTAACAATAACCTTCTCATTTGCTTAGTGGCATATGCCAGTAAGTACAAAGTACAGAAGAACTTTTTTTTCAGTATTCTTTGTGGAGTTGTGGAAAGCTAACATAATATTTTTTTCCTTATTACAAAAGATTGTTTAATATGTTAATTTATTTTTATAATTTTTTACTCCATAAAGGAGCCTTATCTGTCCTCTCAGGAAAACACAGATGGCTGCTTGCACTCCATGAATATTGGGCATTATGTACTTTCAGTTCACCTGGAAGCCTCTCAAGAATGAAACCTCATGTCTAGTTTGGTAACATCCTTCAGCCACTAGCTGGTCAGTATTTCAGGCGATGTGGGTGTGGGGCTCTGAGCTCCTTCCAGGTATATCTGCTGATTTATGGCAATAGGTAACTGGACAAGACAATAGCAACACACTTTGATGAAGCTGTACATGTGTGACTTACATTATCTCCCCTTGCACACACAGAATGGAAGTAAATAAAAGGAAGATAGCTTGGCTGAAAAACAACATCTCTTACAGGCATAAAAGCCATAAGTGTATTTCACGTAAGCTTCTGTGTTTCCAGGGAGGTGTCCAGTGCGCTTGATAGGAACACCAAAATGAAATCTGACCCCACAGGAATGTGTGAGTCCTCGTGGGCAAGCAGAGATAATGACCCAACTGCGCATTAGGTCGACGCGACATGCAGAAGAATACACTGGGTAAAAGAGGTGAGCAGGCATATGCACATGCCTATTAAGGCACAGGAATCCGTATATCAATAAGGTTTTTAAAATCAGATTAATTTCTACACAATTAACAAGGCTGTTGAAAGATCTGCTTTACAGCTGCTGCCGCTGCCAGGAGATGATGACAACTAAGGAAATGAAAATCAAAGGAGGAAACAATTACAACAATACTCGCTGAAACTATTTAGAGTTCTTTTAATAAGTCAGAAAAACAAGTAATTGAAAGAATGTATTTTATTGCTGATTAAGATAATACTTAAATTAGGTCTTATTTTTAAAAAGAGATCAAATTAACAAATCAGTTCTTTCATTCGAGTGCAAGTGAAAGCTCAGTACATTCTCCTCATGATATCCCACTGCCCAGAGATTCGGAGGGCAGGCGCTGGGAGAGAGCAAAGATGAGAAGGAGGTAGGACACGTTCAGGCAGAAGGGCCAGCTGGAAAGAGTAAAGTGCCAAAATACAATTATATATAAAATATTAACTCTTATTCATTTAAATCTAGCAGCACAACAGTAACTATGCCTTGCTTTTCTACACATTAAGTTATACTGGCATTTTCCTGTTCTGCAACTGTCATAAAAATGGTAATGCCAAACATTTTTAAGCCAAACATCTAAACGTACGGAACAAGGGAATTTTTTAAAATAAAATGTTATACATGTTTTATGAGCAGAAACATTGCCAGCATCTTTTTAAACAACAACAAGAAAATCCATATATCCTTTTCCTTTAAGTTTTTAATGCCATCGTGTCATACTTCTAGGTATTATAATTGAGAGATACGGCAATGTAAAACAGTTAGAATAACAACTTAGCCGTGACTGCTATTTCGTTGAAATGAAGTGGGGTAACCCAGCCTAGTTGCCAGATCGCAAGAACAACAGGGGCCACTGCAAATTTTCTCTTAAATTTCAGATTCTGCCCCAGTATCTTTTTCCTTTCTCTGAAGGATGAAATAAAATAAAAGCTGAAATGTAAACAGGATATGACAAGACTTTCAGTTTTGATAAAGAAAGGTAGGATTAATAAAAAAAGATGACTATGGGCTTTTAAACAGTATGTTATAACCTGATAGTGTTTTGAAAAAAACTCAGACATATAAAAGTTAATCACAGAAACACTGGCAAACTTGCCTTTGAAGGGGAAGGCAGCAAAAAATTACAGAACATGAGAGCTCGGAGGGAAAGGTAGAAAGAATTGTAAAAGGGTTAAAATGACTAAGATTAAGAAAGTGCATGACAACCATTCTCAAAGACCTGATCTGCGCTAACAAAACCATATCCTATGCTTTTGATGAGACACTCACAAATGATTTAGCAAGAGGTGCTTTTGAATTATACCAGTGCTTTTTGGCAATAAAATGTCTTTTTTCGGGTTTTCATTTGTATCTGCCCTAAGCTGAAAACATCTTTGCTAGAAAATAAGATAGGAAATAAGCAAAACCAGGTTGAAGGTATTTTTAAAGCTAAATTTCCCTAAAAAGGAATTTATTGCAAATGTTAGCAAAAATTGATTAAAATAAATTCAAGAATTCAGGAAATACTAAATCTAAACAATCAAATATAATACAAAAGAGGCTCCGGATTTTAAGCTATTTAAATCAAGATAACATGGCATAGATTTCAGTAGACCTATGAAGCTTATAAAGGCCAAAGTTCTACCTTTACGTTCTGCTAAAATTCAGTGAGTTCACTGCTTTTTTGTTGTTGTTGTTTTAAAATAGCTGCTTCAGAGTATAAAAATGTCTGTCTTCAGCTGCATGTTAATTAAAGTTCAGTCTGTCTTTGACATATAAGCTTCAGTCAGTTTACAATTAATTGCACTGAGGTCTGTTCTCCAGTGTCCGTTAGCTGGCTTACTCCAAAACCTAAGGTCCCATCATGCTCCGTAAAATGTCATGATCCACAAAAGTCACTTTGCACCCTACAAAAGTGCAAAATTTACCCTCCTCGGGGAGAACAGAGTGATGAATTTGCTGGCGAGAGGCAGGAAAAAAAGAAAAAGCGGTAGGGAACTTCAGCGTGGTGGGGAGGAGGAGTGGGGAAGCAGGACTAGAGATTGTGTTTTGCTGGATCTTCAACAACAAAAAATTATGGCAGCCCCACTGCAGCCCTAATTCACATCGGCGTTGAACAGCCATCGCTTCAGAGGAAAGCAGCATGTCCTCCTTTCTGCATTGTACGTCAACAACACCAAATCCCTAATCCAAAACTCTATGGCATTAACAGCAAAGCTCCCATTTCTCTTGGCCACCCTGAATCTGACCCCAAGCTATTACACAGTAGAGGTTGTCTTCAAGGAATATCTTTTGCCTTGAAGAAATACGCATCTGCGTAATATTCAGGTCCCACCTCTGAAACCAAATGCTCACAATACAGCAAAGTATTTCAGTTTTCCCTCTGCCAGGTATCCAAGAAAGAGGCTGGTATGTGATACACTAAGACCTACCCTGTGGCATCCACCCAGAGAGGAAGATGTCTTTTAAGTAAAAATGTTGCTGCATCCCACTCACTTTCTGGTAATATCCTGAATCCTTCCCCTCTATTTCATAAGACTGTTAAGTTTGAAATTCCATTTCAAGTTGAAAACAACTCGAATCGAAGAGAGACTGGCTCCCACTGAAGTCAGTGGAAAGAATTCACTGGACTTAACAGTTAAGACTTCAATTAAAAGAGAATACAGGATGCTCACGGTGAGTAAATAAGTATGCCAGACAGACAGACAAGCATAACCTGACCATAAACCTAAGCCAGTACCCTTTGAAGACATTACCTATTTGGGGTAAAGAAAATCAGGGAATGAAATCATCCCCTAACACCTCAAAATGTCAAAGCACCGGCAAGACGCAAACAGTGCATTCAAGGGAAAGAAAGTCTAAAATCAATAAACCATTAAACAAATGTTTGTGTGTGGTGGTTCTCCACCTGCCGCAACTCCACCTGCCGGCACCACCAAGCTGGGACCTCCCCGCATCCCAGCACCGACACAGCCCCAACAGCAGGCGAGGTCCTCGAGCCTGAATACAATGCTTGTTTTTGCACAGCTTTGCAATACGGCGTTATCGTTTGCGATGTGCCGAGTTACTGGCTGGGGTCCCGCGCACGGGGGACACCACAG
>NW_009227541.1:35190-55902 GCF_000690835.1 Fulmarus glacialis | reverse complement strand
TGCTGAACACACAAGGGGCCGCCGGCTGTGCCCCAGCCCAAAATGTCCTTTAACTGGTGTAGGACACAGCTGAAGCACAAGAAGTATAATATATATATATACACACACACACACACCCCAATTTGGATAAACGGCACGGTGACAGCCACATGACAACCTTCTCCGTTTCCCCTGGCGCTCTGCCCCGGTTCAGCCAAACACGGGTCTTTATCAACTTAAGAAAAATCTGCACTGAGCAGTTTTGGAGGACCAACAGAAATGAGCTGTATTTGATTTAGGCTTACTCATTTTAAACAGGTTTTGATCACTTCGTGCAGTTTTCTGCCATCAACAAGGCCTAGCCTGCCACAGAGACAAGCTAGATGTGTATCGGTGTGCTACCACCGGGCCTCACAAAGAAATCACGAAAGCTCCTGCTCATTACTCTGCAAGAAATGTTGCCCCAGGAAAGAAACTGTGAGCCATGGAAGATGTCGGTATACACCAATGCTTTTGTTGGGTCAAGACAATAAAGTAAAATAATTAGCAGCAAGATACTGGATCTTCCAGCTCTTGGGAAGCGGTGCGGTTCTGCATGTTGCGCTCCCCAGAGAGGCTGCAACCGTCAGGCACAAAGAAATAAGGAGCCAAGGAAAAAAAAAGAAGAACGTGGAGGATTTCTTTCAAAAATTTCGTACCGGATAATTGTTTTATTAATTGTGAAATGAGAAGACATATTAAGCACCACGTGGCCCGGGAGTGAGAAATTCAAGAGTATCTTCCGTATTTAGGGAGATAAAGAGGAGATGACTACGGTGTGAAATCAGGAGGAATAAGAAACTGGCTTCCCCTTTTAAGAGCAGCATCAATTAAACCCAGGGGAGGCGGGTGCAGTTTACTAGTTAATTAGTCCAGGGATGTGGTCCTTTCATGTGTAATTCAGAACAGGAACACCTGGTGTGCGGCACTTCAAAGCACAGGGGAGGAAAAAAGCCAAACAATGCAGGATAGGTCACAAAAGAAAGCAACAGCACAAGAACAAAAACTGTTTATATCTGACCTTCACCCTGCTGTAAATAAAGCAAGACGGTAGGGCCCCCTCCTCCCCGCCCGGGGAGAACAAACAGCTCCGGGCGTACTGGGGGAGTCGCAAAAAAAAAGAGATGGAAAGGGGGAAGAGAGAGACATGGTGGTAACTAATTGTTTTACAACCTAATTAAAAGGAAAACAGACAGCAAGATATAGATAGGGATATAATGATTTTAATCACGTTCTGATATGCAGACCCAAAAAAGGCGGAGAAGGGAAACGCGATCCAGGCGGCACTGGGAGGCTGGGGGAAATGCTGCCTATTGGGCGGGTTTGGTGCATCAAAATCCTAAGTGGGCCTGAATTTCAAGGTTTTTGACTGGATAAAAATTCAGGTCAAGTTACAAGCTTCAGATTAGGAAGGAGCCAGGATTTTGTTTGCTCCCGCGTATAAATAGATGAGGATCTACCAATCTGCTCTTCGCAACCTGGGCTTGCAGGTTGCAATATTAGCAGCGTGCTCAAAATTTTCTTGATCCCTTCCCATAACTGCTATTGCACAGCAAAGCTCCTCTGTAGCATGCCCAAATCATGCTGAAACTGGAAGCAGATGCACCATGATAAAACTTTTACAGTGCTTTACCTCATCAAACACAATACAACTCATTAAACCTCGCACACCAAAGAAGTAAGTGTTATTTCTGTTTTACAGAAGGAAAACCGATAGAGAGATTAATTTAGCGGCCATAAGCCACAGAACGATCAGTAGCAATGATCAGCTGTCTACCCAAATTCTTCAGCAAATTTGCTGCTCAGTCAGCAAAACCACCAGAAGACGGCCAAATCTTGCAATATGAATAATATTTTATTGGATGTCGTTAGTACAGGGAAGTTTCTGAAGGAGATCACTCCAGAAGAGCACAAGCATGTGTTTGGCGACGTCAGAATCTCAGATAAATCTGGCAACTTCAAAAAAAAAAAAAAAAAAAAAAAAATCCCAATTTCTGAACGTGTATTTGAACCAGATCCTTTTATTGTATTGGTGATCATTTCATTCACTCTTGAATGAAAGCTTGATCTAGCACAGTAAAGAAAGATGCTATTATTTTCAAACACTGGACTGCAATTTAAGAAACATGATTTATTCCTTAATCTGCTGCTATCTTTCTGTGAGTCCTGGAGTAATTAAGCTCTCTCAGTCTCATTTTGCCATCTGTAAAAGAGAGAAGTGGTGCAGAAAAACTGGGTTTGTGGAAAATGCCCCACAGAAGGGAGGCATTATTACAGATAAAAGCTCGCTTATGTTTAAATAGCAATTTCTATGTTTCATGAACTATGGAAAGTTATGAAGCCCCCACATCTCGTTCTAAACCACCGTCTGTTCCCCAAATCATTTAAACAAATTAAAAAAAGAAATGCCGCAACCAGGACCATTTTGCAAAACTTGCACTTGTGAGATATGTTTCTGGATAGGACAACAAATAACATTTAAAAACCTTCTGGACATAAAACGCACCAAACAGCACCATGTTAATATCAGGAACAGCATAAATGCCCTGTGCGGCCAATAGTTTGGGGAACTATAAGAATAAAAGAAAAATAATCCCTCCTCTTCTCCCCTCTTTTCCTTAAGAAACAACACAAAACAGTTTTTTCTTTTTTGTAAGTAGAAAATGGGTATATTGGGCAACATGCGTGAAAATACATTTCAAAATGGGCTTGGTGACAGTTGGGAATTAAATAAACAAATAAATAAAATTAAGCACATTTGGTGGTTTGCCTTTGCTTACTTCTCTATCATTTATACCCAGGCTGGGGATTACAAATATGGGAGTATTTTCTAGAATAAGCTTTGCAGAACAGCCTGAAGACCTCTCAAAGCGTTCCTCTTCATCCATGCTCAGATGGGAAGGGCAAGCTCCCCTATTTTAAGAATGATGTATGTTATTTAATGAGCAGTGACCTCTCCAGAAGCTGTATTCGTTTTAATAAAACAAGGCCATCATTCAAGCTGCCACCTAAAAGGAGTTCAATGCTGAGTGATGTTTTGGGGTTTTTTTCCGCGTTGGGGTGGGGTTTTTTTTTTTGGTGGGTTTTTTAGGTGTTTGGGGGGTGGGGAGGAGGTTGAAAAGAAATATCATCCAGCACAAGCCTCATGAGAGTAGTGGTAATAAGATGAAATCCAAGCTGACCAAGTTTTTATTAGGTGAAGCCATTTGACAAAAATCACGTGCTCTGAGGTAGATTTATCTGTATACTTATAGATATAACTCACGTGCAAGACCAAAACCAGTACAAAGTGTATCCTCCTGAACTGAATGCCCATGGGACAGACCCCTCTTTCACCAATTCTTCCCAAAAATCATTCCCACTCCACCATGCCTAGGACATGACTAGCATCACCTACGCGTGCTAGTCCCCAGGACAGCACAGCAAATGGTCCCTGGGCTCCCAACGCCTCCCAGCAAACGAGGGCACGGCCCAACCATCTTCCTTAGGCACCTTGGGCAGCACAGCTGGCACAATCATCAGCCAAAGGGAATTCACAGACCTCAGCCCCAGCCCCCTCATTCACAGCAAAAATGTGGAAAGACTACCAGAAACAGGGCTGAGCTGCCACAGCAGTGCAGTGCAACTGTGCACCTATTTTCAGACATTACCGTCTGGAGGGCTTGCTAACCAGCCATTTCATCTCCCTGATAAAAAGTGTAAAATCTGATCGCCAGGGTGTTTTGTTATGTACAACCTTAACGTGAATGCATTTATAGATCTATAAGGGGAATAGGTAAGAGCAGGTGGAAAGCAGTTGGTCAGCTCCAAGCTAAATGTGGTCAAAGTGGTTTTGCAATGGCATAGCTCAGATACCCCTTGGCTAGTTCGTGTGAACCAGGGAAGTCATTGTTAAATACTTTGGACTGTTAAACAACACGAGCCCCACAGTGGTAACCCAACATTTAATTCCAAAGAGGAGTAAGAGTGGAAGGAGAAAATAAAAGACGAGGGCAGTGAAAACTGAAGGAAACATTCACAGGTCACGGGATATTACTGAGACTCGAGTTTTCACCAATTTGGGACCTCTCTAGGTGATTCTAGGTTAGGTAAGAAGTCCACCAGCTACAGAAATGTATACATATATATGCTGTATATATTCTACCTAGCCAGTATATAAATATATCCAGCTGTTGAGATAGAATTGCAGCATTTATTTGCCCCCTCCCTTTTTTTTTTTAATGATTTTCTGTTTCCAATTTGTAATTACAAGACTGCTTTTAAGTCTTGCTAAATAAGCCAAGACTTTGCCTTACCATTAAATTTGTCTCCTGTTGTGGTTCAAAATGAACTGGAAGAAAACTGACAATCTCTCGGTACTCTTGTCTTCCTGAATGCAGCGGCTCAGTACGGCGTGAGAAGAACATGTTCTCAGGAAGAAAGAGGTCTGAGCAGCATTTCCTTAAAAGCAGCAAAGAGTGAATAAAAGGGCTCAGAGTGCCAGATGACAGCAGTTAGATGTTTCTCCAGAGCAGGAATAAACTACAGCCTTTCCTGGAAGCAAAGAAAAAGGAAAGAAGACCTGAAGGCGTATCCCAAGAGTTGCATGTGTTCTTGCCAAGGAGTAATTCTCATAACAAGTCAGATTTTTTGGAGATTATTTATTATGCTGGTGAAAGAGACACTCTCTCTTCATGCAATGCTTGACTTGCTGCAACTGGAAATAAAACCTTCACTGGTTTGAAAAAAAGAAGAAAGAAAAAAAGAGAGGGGACATCTTCACAGGGAAGATTCAACTTTTTCTGTTCTCTCTGGTCCCTCAACACAGGAGCCATCTGATTTCTACATTTCTATAACTCCCTGGGGAGTTAAAAGGTAGAGAAATAAGCAATTTCAGGTACAATTCAGCCGGGTTGTTTTAGCATCTAACGTTGATTAGATAAACTTGCAAACTGCGTGTTCTCCCCATTGATTAACAGGGAGTCCCGACAACCATCTCAGAGTAGAGGTTCAGACTGCTGAGTTTGGAAGAAAGGCACCATGAGCCCAGGGCAGGTGAGGCCGGGGCGTGCTGCCGAGGCTGTTCTCCCAGGCTCACGGGTGAGCCCCACAGGGAGCGGAGCGGCTCCCTAGGGAAGCACCCTGTACTCTCCATGCAGCAGCTGGGAAGCATTTGCTTCACTACCATCCCTAAACTCTAAGGTTTATTGATGAGCCCACTACGCAGGTCGAAGTGAAATAAGTGATATCCCAAGGGTTTGGGATCTCTGGGCATGAATCGCTCCCAATGAAATTTCATTTACACCGGTCCCTCTTACAAGCAGATTACCTTGGACAAGAACTCCCGGGACCCACTCATCCGTACAATACCCCAAAGCCTCAGACTTCCCCAAGACATTTGCTAGGATGAAACCAGCAGCGTTTTCCACTCTCCCCCAGCAGTTTCCAGGTCCCAGCTAGGCCCCACTGTGCTGCAGTGGCTGTTAGCATCCTCCCACAGTGCTGCTTACCAGGCCAAGGTGTTCACTAGACACAAAGGGACTCCTGAGACCTTACAAGCTGAGTTATCCTTCGGTTCAAGGTAAATGCCTACAAAAACCAAGTGGTCGTGAACTCACAGGCTTTTACACTACTCACCTAGCTTCAGCAATAACCCAGATTGCAACCAGGACATAAATCAGAGCTAGCACGCTACATTTTGGAGAAATAATTATTTCTAAACCGTGGTACCTTCTTATGCCAAGTACCCACATCAACAAAACCTCTTCAGTGTCTTACAGGAAGGAGTAGCACCTTCTAAACCATTAGCACCCTTCTAGCTAGCACAACTATGATAAGTCACTGGGAATAAAAGTAAGCACAGTGCTGTTTTATTTGTGGCACTTCTATTTCCTTTAATGTGTGCCTGATAAAATGTTTTCTACGCATTGCCTTTAGTATGTGTTTATCCCAAAGGGACCATTCCAGGAGGACAAAAAAAATGCAGCACCCACTACTGCCAGGTTTGCCTTCAAAGCCATGAATACACATTTCATTCACTTGAATAAATTTGCTTTTTATCTAATACATCCAGTGATGCTTCAGGCTTGTGCTTGATGAACATGTCCTACCTTTCAGCAGAAACTCTGAAACAGAAGTTAAGTTAGCTAAGAACAAAGTTACCCTCATGAAAATATTTGTCATGAAAGCTCATGTTTCAACAAGAGGTGTGTTTTATTTTTAAATATTCTCACTGTAAAAGACCACTAACTTTTTGGGGAGCCAGTCCCTAGAGGTTGAGAGGTGCTAAGTGCCTTCAACTGTCATTTATTTTGGTGAGAAAGAGGACACTCTTAAACAGGATAGCTCTGCTTGTGTGTAGCTAAAGTAAACACTTTTCCTCCACCTGTATCTTCATTAAAGGAGAAAAAAAACCGTGAGGCCAAAGAGTACAAAGAATGTTACCTCACTTTCAGCTTTAACCATTTGCAAAGTAACGGAGAGAGCCCCTTCCTCAGGCTCAGACAGACCAAAATAATTCCCACCCCATCTCCTGACACGGGGTCCGCTGCTGCATCTGTGTCCCTGGCTAGGCAGCAGATTACACTCCCCACTCCTTTAAGGAGCACCCTGATAATATGCAGGGCTAAAATGTCAGAAGCTATTAGAAACTCTCAGACACATAATATATCTCCATCCCCACGTTTTCCCCTTACACTGTGCAACAACAGACAACAGGCATGCAAACTGCTCAGCTGCAACTGTTCCAAGTCGAATAATTACAACTTGTCAGAAAGAATTAATTTTCCCATTTCTCATAAAGATGTGTAAAAATTACCATGTTATTATACACTGACACTCTCTGGAGGCAGACACAAAATTTAATTTTGAATTCTTTCCGCATATTAAATTAAATCCATAAATAAGAGTTTAGGCATTCACTCGGAAGCATATGTTCATTGGGAGCGAAAGCCAACACGAGCCTGGCTGTAATGGTTGTTGTAATGTTTTAATAGCTCGCTTCTTCTAAGCACCAATAAATTTACATGATCATAACAGTCGTGGGCATACAAGAAGCCCATTACTGTCTGGGCACAGGCAGCAGCGTTAACAGGATGGAAAAATGGAAAGGGGGGGGAAGAACCCTTAAATAAAATTAGGCAACTGCACTTGTCAGCTGCTCCATGATTGAATTTTTAATATTGTGGTCAATTGGTCAAAACAAATAATGGGATAAAATATTTTAATGTATTTAAAACCTGCTTCTGTGGTTAACAGAGTTTATCTATCTCTTTCTATATACGGCTTCAGACTTGTCAGGCTGCATTTCCATTCTGTGAGTGCACAGACAGGAGGAAGACTCGTCCTGGTGTCCTCTCCCCCAGCTCCCGCTGGCTGGCGGCACAGCACCCCGGACTGTGCCGTGGGGGGCTGCAAAGGGCCTGGGCACGGCCACACCGCTCCCCAGCTCCGAGCCGCACGGCCGCAAACCGCTTTCAGCTGATGCCAGCGGATGTTGAAATAAAACACACAGGTAGGGTGGATGGCAGTGGGTCCTACACCCTTCGGGATGCTGGGCAGAGCTCAGCAGCCCTGAGGACAAGTGAGGCAGCAAGCCATGGCTCACCATCTCCTTTCATCTCACCAAGACAATCCCAGTGCAACCACACCAATTGACCCCGGACCTCACTGCAGGCTGGACCTGTACAAAATCGACCTACGTACTTGCTCCCTTGGCCAAGACTGCCTTTGAGTTACACAGGCGCAGGCGAGCGGAGTATCTCCCCGACGCTCCCTCCTTTTTATATTTCTAATGATTTATCATTTAGATACATTCATAAGTGTAGTTGAGTTTCCCAACAGGGAATTTAAATGTAATATAAAGGTTAGCTGTAAAGATGGGCTCCTGGAACTAGTTTTTAAATATGGGCAATGAAAGATAACAGTTAACCTTAGGCTCTGCTCGGATTAAACTACCACACACTGTCTCTGGCTTCCTTACACGTACAGTCAGATGGTTCTTTGAAACCTTAATTACTTTTTTTAAAAAAATCCCAGTTATCTCCAAACCTCTGGCTCACCACCACCAAAACTGGCAATATATGTATGCGTAGTGTGTGCGTGTGTGTACAGTATGTATATGTGCACAGCCACACACCACCAATGAATCACACTGCAGGGTGGAAGGCAATCCAGCTCCTCAGAAAACCTGTGTGTATTACAAGTCTTCGTGATATTTTCTTTCCTACCAGTATAGACAATACATACAGAAGTCAGTATTATCTCTACAATCACATATTTGTTCAAAATAAGTTTATGAGGTAAGTAGCACCCAGATCCTTATACACAGCAAAACATACAGTCATGGATAGCCAAGCACTTACCAACTGAAATCATACAACATTTTGAAAACAGCACTGAAAACCCATCTCCCACTGAAGTCAACAGAAGACTCTCAGTGGCTGTTGTGGGAGTTGGACAGGTTCCTAAATTCTCAATTATCTGCCCAGTACTTCACTGATTTCCAGACCTTCAGCCCAGAGCATTCAGGTCTGTGCTACTCACTGGGGGATGAGCCAGCCCTGAACCGCAGCATCAGACCTGGCTGCCACAGCTGCAGCGGGGAGGCAACGCGAGCACCAGCGCTCGCGCCTGGATCGGGCAAGAAGAGGCCAGCAGCCAGCAAAACGCAGGCATCCTTCTTCAGTAATATCACTCAGACTTTCACTTCTCAGAGAGAGTGAATCCAGTTGAGGTCAACTGTAAGCAAAAAAAAAATACTGTGTTTTGAAATCTGCTGGGTGATTTACAGCATGCAACACAAATTGGGGTTGTCAGTCTAATTTCCAGGAGGTATCACCATAAATACTATCTCAAGCAGACTGCTACAGGTGATGCTGCTCACACTATCAATGGCTGTGTGCTGCCTGGCTTGTGGATGCTCCCAGTGCTCAAATTTGCTAGAATTTCACTGCATCAAGTTGAGTCTTTAATAATCGGAGATAATGGGACAGAGCAAAGGAGAGCCCAGCAGCAGTAATGCTGTTTCAGTAAGGTTTAAAAAGTTCACCAGCAAGCAACGATAGCTTTGTACAGATACCTCAGTTAGGGGTAGAGGTGATTCAGAAAATGAGTATGACAATAAAGTTTAAAAATAGCTCTTTGAAGCTGAGAAAATTTGGGGGTTTTCTGTGCTGCATTTTGACATTGCCTGTATTTTCAGTGCATTGGGCAGGAGACTGAATTCTGAAACCAAAACTTTGCAGGAGATTTTGAGAAAGTGTCTTTTGGCAGTGTGGCAGCACTAATTACAAAAAAACCCGAAGCACCGATTTTTCACTTTTCATTGACTAATCTCATTCTTACTCAGAGATGCAATGATTGAAATTCTTGTCACCAACTGGTGAAGCAGCTGTAGCAGCTTCTCTGAAATGAATTTGCAACCTCAGTCTAGATCCTAGTGGACAAAAAAAACCCCACCTCACAACCCAAAACCCCCTAAAGCACTTGGTATTAATTGGCCATCCTTGCTGGTGGTCTCAGGACAGAGGCCATGGGCATGGAAAATGAACAAGCTCCTGACCTTCTTCTGATCCTCTCCACGAGGGCTGAGACAATGACTGGGCTATGCACTGCCATTTCCTATTTAATTAAATGGCTAAATGGAAGATTTCCTCTGTGGCTAAATGGGAGGTTTCTTTTTCCAGTGCTGCTCTCAGTCTACTAACTCTTGCAGTCACTTAAGTTGACTGTAACATTTAAAGGAAATAATTCCCCCCTTCGGTTTTCCTAGCACGAAGGAAAGAATACTGCACCAGTACCGCAGCTCAATTTATGTAGAGAGAGATTTATACATATGTCTTTTGATTTGCATCATTCTCTTCTTTTCAAAGGGACAACCCATGTCATTATTCCCTTCAAAATATATGATACGTTTACCTCTAATCCCACTGTTAGGGAGAACTTCTTAAAGGTGAGAAAAAGTTGCTTCCATATAAGATGTACAAACTTCAGCTACCTGACGGTGATGATATATGCACATTATATAATACATATATGTGGAAAACAGCCTTGATGTGACAGCTGAGTCCTGAGGCATCGTGGTAGTCGCTCTGCGTTTGAAAGACAGCTTCTCTACCAAACCACTCAAACAGTAAAATGAACACAATATACTCTCCAGCTAGAACTATGCCCTTAAGCTTCAGTTGGAAGAGGAAAAGAAAACTTCTCATTGAAGTCTATTTTAATTAGGACTGCAGAGAACCAGTTTGAATGAAAGCCTGCCTTTTCCCTCCCCCTCTGCCTTTTTTTCCACCCCCCCTTTTTTTTTTGAAACCCAAGCTAGAGTTTAAAAAATTCTTGGATAGGGGTGAAAACCAAGTGAAAAGCTGAAGTAAACTTGCATTTGAAAGTCCTTTTGCTGAAGAAATTCCCCATAAAAACTTGGATTGAGGGACGACAAAGAAAGGATGGGTTCTTATATTCAGTCTGCTTCTCCCATATGATCTGCAGACTGGCTCTGTCATAAAAGCTAGAAAACACTAAACAAGTTATACAGCATTTGCTTAACTGACAAAATATTCACTGATTATTACTGCCATTAGCCTGTTCTTTTTGATTTCCCTATGTATTTGTTTCTCAGCATTTTGGATGTTTAGTATCCTGACATGATGTGTCTCCAAAGCTTTGTCAGATGCTATCTTTCTAGATTAAATACATACAGAAGGATATGCTTTATATTTGCCTGTGACAAGTGCCTTGTTTAACGATGGACTTCCAGGAAGGTCATAGAACCTGCGTCCATCTGTGCATGCATTAACAGCTCTGTGGTACCTGACTGTCTCCACTCATGCTAGATTTAATAATTATGAAAAGTTTCAGTCACAGCACAAATAGCTGGAAAGTAGGTGTTGCGTACATCGCTTGCACCCACCTGCCAGCATGCATGGTTGTCTGGAATACCCTCAAACGTTTCAAGCGAGGAGGCTTTTCCTATTTCCCTGACTGCCTGGGGTATCAACTTACCCCATGTGTCTCAGGGTCATATGCTGTTACTTTAAATACATGGATCTTGGATCAAAGATTTTGAGTTTGTTTCCGGGCAAGGGGAATACAAAGCCTATTTAAAGAGATGCAAAAATTATTTTGAAACAACAATGCTGCAGAATTCGGTAAGGAGGCGAAACAAGAGAGCTTCAGTACCGATCCAGCACAGGCATAAGGAAACCGTAATCATATCTAATTAGAGTTAAAATAATGTTTCCCTTTGAAATGTTTAATTAGCTCTGTTTTATTACATAAACATTCTTGATGCAGAGCATACTGAGCTAGAAGAGTCTGATGAGTTAAACAGTGCAAAGTGCTCAGGCGCCCAGTGTGGGGCAAAACCTGACAAGGAGTGGCTGTTGTTACCAGATGTCTGGACCATCAGTGTAACCATGATGCTTGCTGCAAACAGCAGGCTATCATTTCAACCTTTGTTGCCTCTACTGAAGCCTCCCATCGCGCTTTCAATTTAACAGCATCACAAGGAGACAAAGAAATTTCTTACAATATGCCTTTCAGTTCAGAGACAAATCCCATTTAAACTTGTTCAACCTCTCATAACGTATTAGTTATTGTTGCCAGTCTGCATGTCCTCTGGCAACACACTACTTGTTCTGGAGGAGGGAAGCTTTTTCTTTTTTCCCCCCTTTTGCTGTCTTTTTTTTTTTTTTTTTTTTAAATTCTTGCCCTTCAGTTTGATAAAGCAAGACCAGATTTACTGGCAAACTTACAGCATGCTTGTCACAAGCTTGCAGCAAATTTAATTAACCTTATTACAAATATGGTTTTCTTGAAGATTACATCACAATCTGGTTTCACATCGCCTGCTGCTGATTCAACATATTCTGTGCTTTGGAGAATATGTTCATTTTCTGAAAAAGGTCAAAATGTTAAAATATCTAAAACTTTACTATTTCTTCTGAGTTCCTGTTCAAATGTTACGGTGTACCAACTCTTTGTCGTACGAGCAGTGTTGTTCTCTTGCCGCGTGCCAACTGTAGATGGGTTTACTTCACAATACAGTTTACATCCCTTTAACAACAGGGGTGGCCAGATGATGGAAAATTTGCTTCGTTTAACCCCTCATTAGCACACTGGGACAAAATCACTAGAAATGCATAACTAGAATAAGCTTTGCCCACCAAGCTAGAAACAAGTAGAAGTTACTAGTGTAATTTGAAATTTCGGCTGCAGAAGGACTGAGTCAAAATACTACTTTTGCTCAGGAACACTGACAGTGAAGATGCATTAATTGGTTTAGATCAGCAAAATAAATTAATAACTTTTTACAGTCAGTACTAGTTTTTAAACCCTGACATGTTTTGTGAAAGGATTTTTGGTCTCAGTTTCCAGAAACTGGAACAAGAAATTTCCTGTGACAGAAAATGTTGGCATAAGATTTCTGTCAGCATACTTTAAATTCTAAGGAGCTGGAGAAAAATCTTGACTGCTTCCTTGAACTATACCTGAATTTAGAACCTTTAACTATTTGCACAGCCTAAGTTAGTCTCCTTGAAAGCGCATAGTCTCAGCTAAAACTCTGGGAGAAAGATGATTCCTTAAATGTTTATTTTTTCATTTAATGTCTAGAGGAGGCATGCCCTTGTCCATATTCATGTAATAACAAAGCAAGACTTCACAGGCTGGAATTCTGTTATGGCGTGGGAGGAAGCAGAGGAAAAAAGTCACAGCATCTGTACTAAAATCCTCTTTAATAAAGCATAAAGAGACAAGAGGGTGTAAAACAAAGACACCTTTGCTAATCGCTAACTCTGTAATTCTATTAGCACACAGGTGTTATCAGATCAGTGGGCAGTGAATGCAAAAAAAGATTATGCAGAAAAAAACCAAAGTAAACATCAGTACAATAGGAGTGACCTAAAACCTTGGCATATTCAATAATGTTATGGGTCCACACACCATACAGATAAGGTGGTTGACCAACACAGCGCAAGTACATCAAAGACACTCCATGAAAAGCAGCTATGCTCTGGAGAAGATAATCTGCAATAGCAGAGTTACTAGTAGAGGGTCTAAACGTGTGGCTATTGTGTATCAGCTTTTGTAGGATACCAAGGTGCTGACTCTCACATGACAAAGGACGCTTTCTGCATTTACGCCTATGTGTACATAATATATATTTGGTATTATTTTACTTTTGAGAGGTTTGCAAACTCAAGTGAGAACACTCGTCAAAGAAAGATAAAAAGGGTCTGCCTACCAAGGTCACTTTTCTTCTCTGCAAGAGAAAAACAAAACAAAACAAAACAAGCAAAACTCTCCATCCCATTCCAATAACCAAAACCTTTCACACTGTTCTGCTAAACTTAATCAATCTGTAGGTCATTCTAACACTGCCATGCATGGAGGTTGTGCATTACTTTATTGATTCACTTTACAACTAACACAATATAAATATTAAATCATTTAAACAGAACTGAAGTCCTTGATTCTCTCAGGAATGTATACACCATTAGGGACATATTTTGAAACTCTCTGCAAAACATCCAAAGAGCTAATTAAGAAATGGACAAGCCAACTAAGGAAGATGCTCTGTTGGGCCTGTTATTCAAAAAGCAAGAAATGGCTGGGGACATGAAAATCAAGGGGAACCTTGGCCACAGTGACTGTGACATTCAGGGTTTTAAACTCGACAGAGGAGTGAGGAAGACATAGTAGAACCACTGCCTTGGACCTCAGGAGAGCAGATTTCAGCTTGTTCTGGGATTTGCTTGTCAGGATCCCAGGGAGACTGCCCTGGAAGGCAAAGGGGCTCAAGAAGAGCTGCTTGATTTCCAGACCACAACCTCCTCAAAACACAAATAGTCTATTCCTATGTGCAGAAGGTAGAGCAACCCTGGCAGAAGGCCAGCATGGGTGAACAGAGAAGTCCGCAGCTAGCTCAAACACAAAAAGGAGGCAGAAGGTACAAGATATCCAGAACAAATAGAGACATTGCCTGAGCACACAGGGAGCGAGTTAGAAAAGTCAGTGCTCAGCTGGAGGTGGAACAAGCAAAGGATGTGAAAGGCAGTAAGAAGAGCTTCTGTAAGAACCTTAGCAGCAAAAGGAAGGGTAAGGAAAGCATGGTCCCACTGCTCAGAGGCGTAGAGGAGCTAGTGACATAGGACATGGAAAAGACTGAGGTACTCGTGGGTTTTGCCTCATTTTCACTGGTAAGGTTTGCCCTCAGACCTCCCAGGTCCCGAAGCCTACTTGCAATCTCTGAGTGTAAAGCAGTGCCCACAGCAGACGAAAGTCAAGTTCGGGATCACTTAAGCCAATGGGACACATACAGTAGGACCAGACAAGCTCCATCTGAGGGAGCTGGCAGATATTACAGGTCCCCCTGTATCATCTCTGAAGGGTCAGGGCAACTGGGGAAGGTAGATGGCAACCTGAGCATGAGCCAGCATGGCCCTGACAACAAAGCCAGCCAACAGCCTCCTGGGCTGTGCAAACAGGAGTGTCGCCAGCAGGCACTTCTGTGACCCCACCTGGAGCACCGTGTCCAGCTTCAGGCTTCCCAGCACAACTCATTGATACACTGGAGCAAGTCCAGTGAAGAGCTGCCAAGATGGTTGGGCACTGGAGCACACAGCATGCGAGGAGAGGCTCAGGGAACGGGGTCTGTTCAGCATTAAGAAGAGAAAGCAAAGGGAAGCCCAGAGGCAGAGTTGCTGCTTAAAACTACCCCAGTGTGAGGGGAGACAGAAGGCAAAGCCAGTGTTTTCTCAGAGCCACACAGCAATAGGACAGGAGGCAATGGAAATGCCAGTTGGGTGTAAGAAAAAGATTTTTTTACCAGGAGGATGGTCACCTATTCCAGCATTGACCAGAGAGGTTGTGGAGTTTCCACCCTTGCAAACATTCAAAACCCAACTGGACACACAGCCTTGAACAACCTGCTGTAGAAGGTTAGACAAAACTATCTCCAGAGGTCTCTTCCAACCTAAATTATTCTGTAATTCTACAGTTGCACAAAATGTGAGTCAGATTGGTCTCCTGCCACTTAAAGAGATCACAGAAATATTACATACTTAACTGAATTGTTTTGGGTTCTTTGCACAGTTCCTAATAGCTCCAACATTGAGTGATTTACTTGGCATATTTTTACTTCTATTTCTAATAAAGGTTAGACCATCTGATTATTTACTCATATGCTACATGCCTTATACTGGTGCTGTATACCATAAACCCCGTTCAAAACGGGCTAACATAAACCTGTATACCATCCTAGCACTTCAAACTAATTTATTATTGCTTGCTTTTCATCCATGTGTTGGCCATGCAGTTTATATACCAGAAATCTTTCTTTTGGAGTCTGTGCCTAAAAATTGGCAGCTCACCGAAGCTTCCCCCCCCACCCCCCTTCTAACATGCTTCCTTTTCTGAAAGCCCTTAAACATCATAGGAGAGAATTCTGCTTTTTCCAAACATTAAATCCTGTTTAGATATATGGATGGTTTTGAGAAGAATATTTGCTGGAATAAGTGTTTCTGGCTTTTCCCTTCATGGTCCCTGCAAATCCACAAAGCTTTATGCAAACGGGATAGGAAGGTGCCTGGAAACTTGAGAGCACATGGGAGTTCACTACATTAATTCTGCTTCCTTCATGGGACTTTCTGAGCCCTTCTTCCTCCTCCTTGCTCCCTTCCAGGCAGTCTGACAGAGGGGAACCTCGCAGAGGGGAATTAAAGCAAACAGAATAAATTCGCTGAAGGAAACAATCACTGCCCATAGGTTCCCCCCTCTTTTTTTGGTGGGTGTGTAGGCTGTGCGGGAAGGGACGAGGAGGGAGGCTTTTTCTCTCTAATAATTCTATACAGTGCTTTGGGGTACTATAGAATGAAAGGTGCCATAAATAAAGGCTTGATACTATTATAAAAACACTAACATCACATCCAAAAGAAATACTTTAAGATTTACAACATTCTGAACTCTCAACTCTTGGGACACAACTAGAGACCTTTAGATGACTTGCCCACTACCACTGTTACCAAAAATCCTAAGAGAAAAGACAAGACCACTACTGATTACATATAAAATAGCAAAGCCTGAAAGCTTTATAGCAGCCAGCTCTCTTATCACAATCCTCCATGGACAAAACACCTGTCTATGCTGGCAACAAATGAAAAAACTCATTTCTCTTGTTTAGAAGGTCCATGTATTATTACAGTACATAAGAGAACAGCACACAATTTTTCTCAAAATTTTCAAATTTAGCTGAGCAGGGAATAGTTTCCCCGTTCTTGAGAAAAACTGTGCAATTTCAAACTATTTTCAAGTTCCATAATGGGACAATGCCAGCACCATTAAAAGTATGACATACCTGAGCAAACAGATAAATAACTGCATTGACACCAGTGGTTAGAGCATTCTCTTTGAACATACAACACAAGCTTCAAATTCCTACCGTAATCGATTTAGAAGAAGGTCTTTACCACAGTATCTCACACGCTATATAAACGTGCCTCCCAACAGGCTACTGGGAGCATGCGTTGGGTCTCTTGGTCCCTCCTGTTGCAGCCAGACAGTTAAAGAAGTGAGAGGTAAAGGCTTTCATCTGTTATGAAGGAAACTGAGAAGCAAGTCTAAAGTTTGAATCAGGTAGGGTAAGAATTTAGCCAGATCAGTAAAGTCACAAGTGAGTTCTCCTATCTGTAACTTACTCTGATTTGAATAACTTACAGATTTTCTCATCTGGTTTTGATGAGAAAATAGAACCTGGAGATGAGAAACCTTTCTCCACAAAAGTTTCATTGAACTTGACATATTCCAACAAAAACGTATGGTTTCATTAGAAAAATTCCAGTGGAAAATAAGTTTTTTAGATGAAAAAAACTGTGACTGGCTCTAAACTTTAACCTTAAACTGTGATAGATATGGTCACTGCAGTGATTATATCTGCACTGATACACAGAAAGAAGCAGAAGTGAAAATTGTTAGGGAGTAGGTAAGCATTCTTTCATGAGTTGCTAATAGCTAGCTGAAATGAAGGTGGGGAAGAGATGAATTGGAATTTTCAGTGAGTGTACATAGAAAATTCCAGAAGTATTATTCAAGTTCATGATCATGGACTAGAAACAGGAAACCTAAGATGAAGCACTCTCTTTGGTTAAATGCCTCAGTTCATATAAAAAAAAAATTTTTTAAAAATCACCTGATGGGAGACAGGAGATCACACACAAAGAGGGACTCTTGTGACAATGCCAGCTAGGAAACCTTCTGCCCCAAACTCTATCTTCTAAAACAGCACAGTCCAATCTTGCAGCTGTGTAAGCAACTGAGCCTTTTGTAATAATGGTAGTGGGGCTATATGCCACACATCTCTTCTGCTGCATGACACCTACCACCACCGCAATAAGTCATAAAAACTGAAGGCTAAAACTCAAGATAGCAACAGAAAAGCTAATGACGAGAATGGCAAAGTCAACCTCTCAAAAACTAGGAAATACTGTTCTCTGTGCAACTGCATTTCATATTATATGGATGGTGCCTATCTAGTCCAGGAACAAGTGGAAACTGTAAACAATTTGAGTATTTTTAACTACTACCACCTGGGAATGACACGTCTGGGGTTTAGTTACCTACTCGAACTAAGAGTGAAATGGCTTATGACCTATTGCCCTGGGAGACTGATGAGATAAAAATATCACTGCTATTCCCTGTGCATAGAGTGGATGCACTAGAGGTTGATCTGCAAAAATCTGGAAAACGCTAATGAACATATGCAAATTGATTTTTATAGGCTGATTAAATATAGGTTAAAAATTAATTATACGCTCATAGGAACAAAAGAAGGAACATTCCTGACATAGAAGCCACATATCCATTCAAAGACCCACAACTATTACATTTCAGGTTACTGCTTCAAAAGGTAAGGATGACAATTATCCAAAGAAACAAAAACTTTCCAAAATTGAACACAGACAAACAAATTATTTTTCTGTAGCCCTCCTCTCCACGATGTCTGGGATGAACTTTTCAAAAGTTCAACAAAATTGAGGTGGAGAAGAAACAGTTTTGCACAAATTTATAAACTATTTTGATTCCTACCATTCAGAGCTTTATAATACGAACAGCTAAAAGAAAGGAAAAAAAAAATAATCAGATGAAGAGGCATTTTGCCCATCTTTAGATGAAGAAAATCCTTTTTTCCTCTCTTTTCTTCACTTCCGTTAGTGATTCCATCAAAAAAGCTAATCCAAATTTTCCCTAAAAATTTGATGATTCTATTTATTTTGACATTTCAACAAGAAAACTATCCCTCTAACGAAGACTGCCATTTTTTTAACGCCTTCTCATTTCTATATTCAGAAGAGTAACAAGAGTAGCAAAATGATTCAAATATAATGAAAAAGGTTACTTTCATGGTATACATACGTAAACTGGGAGAGTTCTCTAAAAACTGTTTTGTCGGGAAAATGCCATAGCTCCAAGGGAAAAACTCCTATCTTAAGTTTTCTGGCCCAGTTCTTCAGGACCATGAGATTTAAATAGAGTAAATAAGGGCTGGAAATCCATGAGATTACTATCTATTTATAGTAGAGCTCAGTAATCTTCAAGCACTTCTCATTAACATGACAGTTACATCACCTGTGATTAATACTTTTACAATTAATTCTAGTTCCATTTTGTTGAATAAAAATGTAACAGCAGTATTCCTTCAGATTTATATGACATCTTTCATTGCAAAAAAATATATCCATTATATATCATTATCAACTCAACAATGAAATGAACCACCTGTGGTGGGCAGGTGAACAGCTGAAGCACAACACAATGCATAAATGAAGTGGAGAGATAATGGAAATTTTGGCTGTCATTAAAGCATGACCTCAATCTTACAGAATAGGTCAAGGATTTTTTAAATCCCCAGAGAACCGAAGTCTCAGCCTGAGAAAGTCTGAGCACAGAGAAAACAAAACAGTTGAGTCAGAACTGTAAAGGTAAAGGTAAACCACAAAGATAACTCGCGCTTGTTGGAATCTGGGTTTTGCTCCAAAGACCTTAGGTCTTGATTTATGATGAGCTACCATAACTTGATTCAACAAAATGGAACTCATTAAAATAAAACAATAATTAAAAAATTCCTAAACTCTATAATTAGTATAAAAAAGTAGGAAGGGGAATGATAATATTGCCTACATAAGTCCTTGACATACAGGGCTTGCTATAACAGTGGCACATATCTTCAGTTCTCACTGATTTTAGCAGCCCTCACACTTTAAAACCACTACTCAAAGCCATGGACCAAGTGTATTATCACAGCAGCGGAAAGGGCTTGGATGAAGCATTTCAACAGTTACTCAACTACAAGGACAGCATTCAGCCCTTGCCTTGGGAGACACCAGCTCTGTGATCACGGATACTAACAAACTCAACCATTTATTGCTCAAGAAGGATTTTTTTAAAGCTTTTTGTCTCTAATGTAGGCAAATGAGGTCTGCAAATATTCACTAGAGTCAGGCATGCTGTGAGCATCGTCTTAATGAGACCATAAGGATGCAAGCAGGAAGAGCTATTTCAGCAGGTCTAAAAGGTAATACCCAACAGTTAGATTTCTTAATTTCACCTAAGTGTGAGCGACTGAGAAGTAGAGGCAGAAAGCATTTAAAATGAGGAACGAAGCAATACCGTGGCTGCCACCATGGATTTAAAGACGACAGGACAGCTTTCAAGAGTTGACTGAATCAAGTGACAAAACAAAACAAGAATGCCCGAAATAATCACATGGTATACGGTTCCTTTTCTCTTTTCCAAACACTTTGCCGTTAAAATAGTTTTCACTGTTTAAGAAACATACTGAATATTCCCAAACTCTACCAAACTCTACATTTAATATTTCTTAACAGGCAGAATATTATTTATTTCAGGAATCATATTTGCTAGTCAGCACCATAAACAACTACATCAGTAAGTTTCTCTGAAGAATTTCTTAAAATTACACGTGAGATGCAGAATAACAAATCTGTACTAATTCCTCTGAAGAGATCACCGAATCTTTCTCTGAATAATTTGGGCTGGAAGGGACCTCAGGTGGTGTCTAGTCCAGCCTCCTGCACAAAGAAGGGTCAGCTCAGACCAGGCTGCTCAGAGCTTTATCCTGTGAGGTCCTGAAAGCCCCAAGGATAGAGACCGCACTGGGCAACCTGCCCCACCGCCTGTCATGTATGAAGATGTTTTTCCTCATGTCCATTCTGAACCACTCTGGTTTCCATCTGTGTCCATTGCCTTTTTTTCCTACTGCCACGCACCACCCTGCAGACCCTGGCTCTGTCTTCTCAGTCTCCTCCCCACAGGACCAGGCAGGCTGCTGTTAGGACCCCTCAAGCGATCTCTTCTCCAGGCTGAACCAGCCCAGCTCCCTCAGTCTCTCCCTACAGGGCAGGTGCTCCAGCACCCAACCACCATCGTGGCCCTCCGCTGAACTCATGCTGGTTTGTCAAGGAGTTTCTTGTACTGGGCGGCCAAAATTGGACATGCATCTGGGCACTAACAAGTGCCGAGTAGAGGAGATGATCCCTTGATTCCTGCAAGCTACTGGCCGTGTCCCTGTTGATAGAGCCCAGGAGGCCGCTGGCCGTCTCTGCTGCCAGGGCACTGCTGGCTCATGCCCAGTTCAGTGCCCACCAGGCTGCCCTCGCAGCTCTTGACGCTTCTTGCGGGTCTTGACTCTGGCTGAGG
>NW_009227541.1:33199-35159 GCF_000690835.1 Fulmarus glacialis | reverse complement strand
CTGACACCATCCCTGCGTGCCCAGGCAACGGCTCTTAAGCTCCTCCTTCGTAATTCCCAAAACTGTGTTTAACTGTAGTTGATCAGAATGACTTCATTCTTTTAAAAAAGTGGCTAAAGTAATCTTTCTGGTAGAGTTCAGGATTTAATGAAATTCTCTTCATGATAAACGTTAACATTTTTGTGAAAAACTCCCCAAAATCTCATCTACCTTTTGACCAAAAGTGAAGGGGGTGGGGAGAGGAAAATCTGAGTTTTTATTTGCAAGATATTCTATCAATCAAATTAGCTACTAACTTTGCGGTGTAATTCATAGTGCAGTTATACTACAGATTGCTTTCCATTCAAGGATCTCGGGCATTTTCCAACCAACGCATCATGCATTTTGCAGCAGGGGTACAGAGAGCAGATGGGAGCGTGGGTCTGGCGCAAGGTCACGCAGCATGGCTGTGGCCATGCCAGGCACGGGGCAAGGTGACGGTCTGCCAAGACCCAGTTCTATGACTTAAAGATAGTAGCATCTTTTTTTCCAGGGATTACGGCAGGACTTTGTTATAGAATTTTCTACTGAAAGCAGTATTTTGTTCAGCTTAATAACCTCAGATTCTCATCAATATCCTTCCATAAATAGAGAAAGAATGGCATCTTTGTGTGTGTACAACCAAGATCCCATTTATACTAAAATGTATCAGATTACTATAGGGTCAAAATGTGCACAGTTATCACAGATGAAAAGAACAGGTGTTTTCTTGGTGACAATAAAAAAAAGGGAACTAGGTAAGGATTTTAGGGTTTGTTTTTAAAAAAACCCCAGAACTTAATTTCCGAGAAATTTTAAAATATAAACTGAAAAATATACACTGTATAATGCAAAATTTTGAAAGGCTGTAAAAGTGATGCAGTAAGCAATTCTTACTGTAATATGGATTGGGGAAAGCAGGCAGCTATACTATTTTCCCTGCAAGACTCATGCTGCAATCCTTCCTGCTGGACATTTCAAGATGGGGACAACAACTGCCTGGGAAGGCTGTGCCACTAAGGGGCTCATTTTCAAACTTGGGAGGGAAGAAACAATCTCATAGGCAAATATTAGCTCCCTTTTCAAGTCTGCAGAACTACTGTAAGCTTTCACACAACTGTATCAATAACAGTGTGATAGAACACCTTCATGAAGCGGCACTCACGTTTCATGGTCAAGTGCATGAAACCTACCACAATACCAAAAGCGTTGGCAGATCCTCACAAAGCATTTATGACCGAGTCTGTTTATCTAAGTTAATAACTTGACTAGGCTGAAAACAAAGTCAACAAACAAATTATGTCAGATCGGTAATATGGCTTGCTTTTTAAGTGAATGACAACAAAACAGCAATTTTTATTTACTCCTTTAACCTATGGATAACTAATTACAAATAAATTCTTTCTGTTATAAACCTCAAATGGCAGAACCCTGTGACAATTTATTTCAAAAAGGTTCTCCAACTCCTATACTGTTGGACTCTATTTTGTTGACTTTGAATCACCACAGTTGAAACCGAACCTAGCTGACAATTAAAATTTTTTTACTCATATTTTAAAATAATATATGCCTTGATCTTGGCACAACTAGGAACTGTATAAACAGAAGAGCAGAAAGCATTATTTTCTGAATTATAACCAACTCCTAAAAAAAAAAAATATTCTAGTTTCCCAAAATGCAGTATTTTAAAAGTTTCAAACTTATGTAAAATAAAACCTCCTATTACTACCAAACACACAGACAAAATTAATTTAAATTATATGTTGCTTTGATCAAGTCATCCCCCCTCCTTTTTTTTTTCAATTTGTTTTTTTGGGGTTGGTGGCGTTTGGGTGGGTTTTTTGTTGTTTGGGGTTTTTTTGTTTCTGTTTTTGTTTGTTTGTTTTGTTTTTTGTTGTTGTTGTTGTTTTTTAAATTTTCACTCTCAGTGTAAGACACTGTT